>NC_092120.1:16146369-16446369 GCF_045679555.1 Salvelinus alpinus
TGGTATTACAGACTCAAATCAGGGACAAGTTGAAAATGTCAGTAAAAACACCTGCCAGTTGGTCAGCACATGCCCAGAGCACACGTCCTGGTAATCCATCTGGCCCTGCAGCCTTATGTATGTTGACCTGTTTAAAGGTCTTACTCACGTCGGCTACGGAGAGCGTGATCACACAGTCGTCCGGAACAGCTGATGCTCTCATGCATGCCTCAGTGTTGCTTGCCTCGAAGCGAGCATAGAAGTGATTTAGCTCGTCTAGTAGGCTTGTGTCACTGGGCAGCTCGCGGCTGTGCTTCCCTTTGTAGTTTGTAATAGTTTGCAAGCCCTGCCACATCCGACGAACGTCGGAGCCTGTGTAGTATGATTCAATCTTAGCCCTGTATTGACGCTTTGCCTGTTTGATGGTTCGTTGCAGTGCATAGCGGGATTTCTTGTAAGCTTCCGGGTTAGAGTCCCGCACCTTGAAAGCAGCAGCTCTACCCTTTAGCTCAGTGCGAACGTTGCCTGTAATCCATGGCTTCTGGTTGGGGTATGTACGTACAGTCACTGTAGGCACGACGTCCTCAATGCACTTATTGATAAAGCCAGTGACTGATGTGGTCTATTCCTCAATGTCATCGGAAGAATCCCGGAACATGTTCCAGTCTGTGATAGCAAAGTAGTCCTGTAGTTTAGCATCTGCTTCATCTGACCATTTTTTTATAGACCGAGTCACTGGTGCTTCCTGCTTTAATTTTTGCTTGTAAGCAGGAATCAGGAGGATAGAGTTGTGGTTGGATTTACCAAATGGAGGGCGAGGGAGAGCTTTGTACGCGTCTCTGTGTGTGTAGTACAGGTGATCTAGAATTTTTTTCCCTCTGGTTGCACATTTAACATGTTGATAGAGATTTGGTAGAACTGATTTAAGTTTCCCTGCATTAAAGTCTCCGGCCACTAGGAGCGCCGCCTCTGGGTAAGTGGTTTCCTGTTTGCTTATTTCCTTATACAGCTGACTGAGTGCGGTCTTAGTGCCAGCATCTGTCTGTGGTGGTAAATTAACAGCCACGAAAGTATAGCTGAGAACTCTCTAGGCAAGTAGGGTGGCCTGCAATTTATCACAATATACTCTACTTCAGGCGAGCAAAAATCTAGAGACTTCCTTAGATTTCATGCACCAGCTGTTGTTTACAAATATGCACAGACCGCCCCCCCTCGTCTTACCGGAGTGTGCTGTTCTATCCTGCCAGTGCAGCGTGTATCCCGTTAGCTGAATATCCATGTCGTCATTCAGCCACGATTCCATGAAGCATAGGATATTACAGTTTTTGATGTCCCGTTGGTAGGATATTCGTGATCTTACCTCGTCTAGTTTATTGTTATGGATGGTCATTGTCATTCACAGAGAACGTGAATTGAAAATACTCTACCGTATTGTTAATTGTTTTTGCAAATGTTGATAAGATTTTTTTTGCCAAATTAAAGTTGCACTTCAGTCTCCTTTGCACCTGATTTACTTAACAAAAGGTACTAGGTGGTCCAGGCACGCTCATGACATGGCAGAAGTAGGGGGTCGGCCTTTCTGCATTGTTCTCTATTGCTCCTCTATTGTTTCTGCAAGCAAGGGGGGAGGCCGATGACATCAGAGGGCATCATCAGACCAACTCCTTGAATGGCCTACTCCATCAAGTTTTTTACCCCTTAAGTGTGTGTACATTACTGTATTCATACGTGGTATATTGTTTTTCAACAGGAAATGTAAAAAATAAATAAATAAAGTAATAGCTTGATATTGTTGTAGAAAAATCCATCATCATAACCTGAATAATAATGGAAAACCGCCACCAAATTACAAAACACATTTTTGAACACAGCATTCCAACATGGTTAACTTTCCCTTGAGAGAATGCTATTCTAATTTCATTTACTTTTCTATTTGCTTATTGTGTTCAAAGTATGTGTCCGGACAATATGATTTGTTGCATTGGCATTTGAGAGGGTGCTTGGACACAAATAGATGGCGGGGGGGAGGAGTGATAATCAGTGTGATAATTTTATAACAGAATACAATAGAATCCGCTTGTTTAAACACAGCTGAGTAGTGGCACTTATTGTACAGGAAAGGGAAAGAGGAAATTGCACAGCTTGAAAACAAGGTGACGTCTAAGTACCTAACTGGCTGGACCTCACACAGGGAAGGGCTGAGAGTACAAAGTCCTGCACCAGACTACAATCTATCAGAGCAACTTTTAGTTCACTCCAGCCTCTTTCTTTGGGTTGTTTTTGATGGTTGACATTTTTCTGTTCCATCTGCGTAAGGATTTTTTTGTTTTTATATTGTAAAACTGCATCCAAGCTTCCTGGCGTGCTGTGCCCTACCCCTTAAAAGTGGGCTTCCTTTTGAATGAATGCACCTCCTGCCACTTCCAGACTCATAATCTCTGACTCATAATCCATTGTACAGCTGGGAAGGTAAGTGCATTTCAAACTGCTGCTGACTTTGATCCAGTGCAGGTCATTGTCTATGCACAGATATAGACCAGTTCCTTAAGGCAAGCTACTAAGTCAGACTTTGAAAAGGAAGTGAAACAATGACCTCTTCTTTGGAAAACTGGGTCTCTATCGGTGTCTTATCAGAGAGGTCATGGGAACCATCCAAGACAAACGTCCTCTGTCTGTTATTCCTCTCTCTCTCTCTTTCTCAGTCTCAGACTCTGTCTGTCAGTCTGTTATTCTCTCTCTCCCTATCTCTCTCAGGTGCCATGAGGCTGCAACACTGTCTCTCCTGGAGCCTCTCTTTGCTACCGCTGCTCTTGTGTAAGTGCTTCTGTGCAACATGATACACTATGTAAAAATGTCACACTACTGTATCTAAGTGTATTGGTGCAACCAGGCGCGGTGTATTTGACTGCTCTATTTGGCCATTTGTGTATGTTGTATTTACCATATTAGTATTGGACTGATACATCATCAGTAGTCTCACGCGACAGCCTTAACATGTGGTTCTGTGTGTTGAGATTACATGTTTTCCAGTTTGTGTGTGATATACTGTCTTCAGTGCACAGTACTATTGTATATGTCTAGCCCGAGCCAAGGAGTGTGCAGCTCTGGTCATCTGAGGTGATTGAGACAATAGGGTGTGTTTCAATCTGCGTCTTCTGAGGAAATGGTGTCTTTCCCTGTGAGAGATGTAAACTTCCCTTTGTGTTAGACGGAGGTTTCCACAGAGGGTTAGTCATGTAACAACAAAGCTTGACAAACATCACATCAGGCAGAACTATCATGTGCTCTCAGTTACTGTTTGACTACCCGATGAAAGTCCTCTTCACTTCATACTAAATACAAATGTAAGAAATCATGAGCTAAGTCATGAAAAACATAGAAACCAACCGTATCAGTGGTTAGCAGTGGAGGCTGGTGTCATTTTAAATCGGAGGACAGGCTCATTGAAATGGCCATTCACTCCACTCCTGCCATTACAATGAGCCCTTCCTCAAATGTCTCTCTCCATCAGGCTCCAACGAAGGCTGGTAAGGTATTGATATCCAATCACCACAGGCAATACAATAACGTATGATCATGTTTCTGTCCCCAGTGTCTTGTGGGTACCAGTGCGTGTCGGTCCACTTCCAGACCCCGCAGCCGGTCAATGTACTCCCAGCCGGACGTCTAGTTCTCCAGGTCCAGATCGACCGCGGTCCCAAAGAAAAGATCTCCATGATAACCTGGGAACGGGAGCCAGAGAACGCAAAGACTCCAGGGAATCCTGGGAAGGTGACGTTGATTACGTTCCCCGGTCAAGGAAAACGCTTGGACGGGCGTCTGAGTTTGGAGGAGCAGGGGTCAATACTGAAGCTGGAGGGCTTTGGCGTGGCGGACAGTGGGGTGTACATCGTGACCGTCACTGACCAGGCTGGCATCAAGACCGCTGGACAGTGTACCGTCAAGGAGTACGGTACGGCGGTCAACATGGTCTAAGTAGAATATATCAATAGTGACATTTAACCGTCGTTCTATGTCACCTATGCTGACGTATTACTTAAAATGTCACTATAATGACGTGTTAGTTATGTGACAACACAGACTGTCTGATTTACGTTGCCGTTTTGAATACATTCCTAGATATTCCTTCCTGTCCTCTGGAGTTATGTTCTTATAGACGATTAACTGTTGGGTCAGTTCTGCCTAAGCTCATTCTTTGTCTTCATAATATAAATGTATGCTTCACTGCAGTCCAACACTCAACTTTGAGTCGGTAATATTTCAGTTTATCAGTCCAACGACCGTCTCGCACAATCCCTCTTCAATAGTTCCAAGCTCTATATTTTTCTCTGTCAAATGTCTTCTCTCTAAGTTTCTGATCTGTTTTCCTCCTCACAGCCTCATACTTCTCAAGTCACCGCCACCAAGCCTCAGTAGACAACACGCTCAACTCACACTGTTACTTCACGACGCAACCACCCTCTGTCTCTCTCTTTCTCCTCTTCGAGACAATTTTCAGTTCCAACTTCCAAGTCTCACATTTCTCACACCTGGTCTCATTCTCTTTTCTCTGTCTCTTGTCTTTCCTCTCAGAGGCTGTGCACCACCCCTCAGTGAGAGTGAACGTGTCCCACTCCTCCCTGTTCTGTGTGGAGACCTGGGGGACAGACCTTAAATTCAGCTGGCTCCACGAGCGGGCAGCCATCACCGATGCTGTGGGACACGTGTCGCCTGATGGGAAGACCCTGTTCGTCTCCTCCGCCCCCATCTGCGGTCACTTCACCTGCATGGTGAGCAACAAGCTGGGCCACAGCTCTGCCACCTACACAGCAGGTATGGAACCCCACACACTAACCCCATCTGTCTCTCATGCCTGATTCACACTACAGGGCCAAACCGAGCCAAGCTGCAGTGGCCCGGCCTGGTTTCGCATCCACCATACTGTTTTTGATGGAACCGTGCTAGAAATAATAATGTTGGCCCTATAGTGTGAATCAGCCATCTGTCTGTTAGTCTCTATGCCAGTGGTCACCCACCTTGGTCATGCAGAGCTACAGTTTATGCAGACTGTTCCTCTAGCTAGCTAGCGCAGCTCATGGCTGAATCAGATGTGGTTATGCTAGGTTGTAAGAAAGCCCTGCAAACCCTGTAATTCTCCAGGATCAGGGTTGGTGACCAATGTTCTATGTAATAGTACTAAAAAGCATGGGTAAGAAATCGCATATCTCCTTGACAGACAGAACAGGTACTGTAACTTTTCCTCAAAGGCAATGCTGAATGCAGAAACAGTCGATGCCCAAGCTAGTGCCCACACCATTCATATCCATTGAATGTACAGCCTCTCTGTGAGTGTGAGTGGTATGCCCTATGTATCGTTCATGTTAATACTGTATGTACAGTGTCCATATTTCGAGAGCCAAGTCCGAGTTACTCCGAGGCTGTCCTATGGAGACCATAACATGTCCCCATATTGTTTTGTCGTGACCTTGTCCTGTCTGGTCCGTCAGAGCCGTGTGAGAGAGAGGGCAAGAGGACCACGGTGGCGGTGGTCTCGCTCGTCATCCTGCTGGTCTGTGGAGCAGCGCTCGCTTTTCTACTGTGGAGGTACAACACACACTGACACCCTAGTCACGCGGCGCAGATACACATTTCATTTTGAGCTACGGTACATACTGTAAGATAAAGCCATACATAGCAAGAACACGGAGGTCGCTGACAGACTGCAGAATGGGAAGAGAGAATGGATGGGCACCTCAAAATGGGAAGCTACAATATCACATCAAGCTTGACATTCAGTTGATATTACAATTATTTTGTTTATTCTATCAGTACAATATAGGGTGGCAGGTAGCCTAGCGGTTAAGAGCGTTGGGCCAGTAACCAAAAGGTCGCTGGTTCGAATCCCCGAGTCGACTAGGTGCAAAATATGCCGATGTGCCCTTGAGCAAAGCACTTAACCCTAATTGGACCTGTAAGTCACTCTGGATAAGAGTGTCTGCTAAATGACTAAAATGTTAAAAATGTACAGTGTGTTGTTGTATTTACACATATTAGAGTTTCTGTTGGTTTCTGTTCAGGAGACACAGGCGATACAGTAACAGAGGCGAGAGGCTTCAGGAGGATTTTGAGGACAACTTGTAACGGTGAACCATTGATTACAGTACCCAAGTACTTTCGCTACACTCCCCTACTCAAAGATGGACTCATAAAAGGACAGTAAGTGTCCAAAACGCTTTGGGAGGAGCTTCCTTCCCTGTGAGCAGCATGACCTTTCAGTGCATTGGAACAATGTGGAGAGTGAACTGCTTGTTGGCCAATTGACGAGTTCTAAAAATGGAAAGATCAACTTTTGCCCAGTGTGTTGCCTGTTTTTGTCGTAGCTATCATTTCTACACCGCCTCTCAGTGTACTGAACTACACATGCTATCATTTCAACACCGCCCCTCATTGTACTGAACTACACATGCTATTGTTTTTATATAACGCTCTAAAATAATTTGTTTTAAATTAAAAACAATTCCTTGTTTTGTAACTTTTGTATATTATAAACGTATTGTATATTTAGCTGTGTATTCTTTGTAATAAAAAGCACATTTTAAACTGTGTGAGGCTTTAGTTAAATTGATCGCTATTGTAAATCCACAATTCAGTCAGGGAATGGGAGTCAAAGTACAACCGCTCCAGACATAGTGAATTTCAAAATGATTTATGGCCATGAATAAAAGTGTGCGTGTGTGAGTTCATGTGTGTGTCCACCTCATCAGTACATCTCTCTGGTGAAGCCGGGCATGGGGACGGCTGTCTCAGCCTCAGACAGGGCCTCCAGGTGCTGGCGGATGAGGTCGCTGCGCTGCTCCAGCTCCAGGGCCTCCTGCTTCCTGGACAGGTCGTCTCCCATACAGGCTGTTGCTCCTCTAGGGACTGCAGAGAGTGCCTGGTACACAGGGTCACAGAACAGTAACACAGGGTTAGATGGTGTGGGGGGAGTCCTTACATTAAATGCCAATGTGTTATGAAAGTGAACACATCATATGTTCAATATGCTGTGAAAGAGTCATACGCGGCAGTTATACGATGTGCTCACTTTCATAGCAACTCAATAACACATACATTCACATAGACTTGGCTAGATTCTGCTGTAACGCTTCTATGGTGGCTCCCAACTGCTTAGCCTCTTCCACCAGTCCAGAATGCACCTACAGAGATCACAGAGTCAAGGTATGGACACACATTATATACTGAACAAAAATATAAACGCAACATATAACAATTTCAATGATTTTACTGATTTACAGTTCATAGAAGGAAATCAGTCAATTGAAATAAATTCATTAATTTAAGGATTTCACATGACAGAGCAGGGGCGCAGCCACTGGGAAGCCAGGCCTATCCAATCAGAATGAGTTTTTCCCCACAAAAGGGCTTTAAACACTTTACTCCAGTGTTTAATTGCTAAATTGTAATTACTTCGCCACTACGGCCTATGTATTGCCTTACCTCCCTAATCTTACCTCATTTGCACACACTGTATATAGATTTTGTCCTATTGTGTTTTTGACTGTATGTTTGTTTATTCCATGTGTAACTCTGTGTTGTTGTTTGTGTCGCACTGCTTTGCTTTATCTTGGCCAGGTTGCAGTTGTAAATGAGAACTTGTTCTCAACTGGCCTACCTGGTTAAATAAAGGTTAAATAAAAAAAATAAAAAAATATTAGACAGAAATATTCCTCAATTTTATCAGCTGTCCGGGTGGCTGGTCTCAGACGATCCCGCAGGTGAAGAAGCCGGATGTGGAGGATACACGTGGTCTGCGGTTGTGAGGCCGGGTTGGACGTACTGCCAAATTCTCTAAAACAACATTGGAGGCGACTTTTTGTAGAGAAATTAACATAAAATTCTCTGGCAAAAGCTCTGGTGGATATTCCTGCAGTCAGCATGCCAATTGCACACTCCCTCAAAACTTGAGACATCTGTGCCATTGTGTTGTGTGACAAAAATACTCATTTTAGAGTGGTGTTTCATTGTCCCCAGCACAAGGTGCACCTGTGTAATGATCATGCTGTTTAACCAGCTTCTTGACATGCCACACCTGTCAGGTGGATGGATTAACTTGTCAAAGGAGAAATGCTCACTAATGGGGATGTAAACACATTTGTGCACACAATTTGAGAGAAATAGATTTTTTAGCATATGGAAAATTTATGGCATCTTTTATTTCAGCTCAAGAAACATGGGACCAACACTTCACATATTGCGTTTTGATTTTTGTTCAGTATGATATGACAAAAAAAAGACAGTTCCTTTTCCATGACAAAATCAACCTTTACCACAACTCAGGTCCTCTGAAGGGTCAATCTGTGCAGGCTTTCATAGAACAAACGTCTGAACCTCCAGGACCAAAGAATACCCATTCTTGCTTCACAAGTTAGAATCAACCATAGAAATAGAATTAGTAAAATAGACATTACCATTCAAGTCAATTTCCCTTGACGTGTGGACCAGCGTCATAGTGAGCGTACTGTCAAATTGCCCTGGATTGAGGGGCTTTTTCCCCATTCCAGTAATTATATTATTACGGTTCTACCTGGTCTCTGCAGAGGTCCACTCCGGGCCTCGAGTTCCTATTCTCCAGCATGGTATGGACCAGCTTCAGGGGGCACTCTGTAGGCAGCAGCTCCTGCTCCAGACAACAGATGGCCCTCAACAGCTCTGTGATCTCCTCTCTGGTCTGGTGGGACAGACAGAGCCAAAAGAGCACAGAGTCAGCACTGAGAAGCCCGGAGAAAACTCCCACAGCTAAGAAGGGCCGTCTAGAATTGTCCTCTTTGCTTTCTATGCTAGTCAATACTATCTTATCACCATCTATGCTCTCTATGGTTCTAGCCTCTAGCTCTCACACAATAGCTGATTCATAAATTCCACTTCTTGTTCGGATCTACCGTACTGTATATATGACGTTACTGATCCATAACACATTCATGAGAAACCTAGGCGATCTGCCTTCCCTGCATTGACCCCAGTCTTATCTAATCTCTCCCTGTGCATTCCAGACACTGCTATTGTTATTGCCTTTGGAGTGGACTTCCTTACCAGGACTATAGGTATTCATGTCGATGGAGATGGATGGGGCCCAGCGGAGCTCTAACAAAGGAAAAAGGCTGTGCTGCACTGATTAGAAGGGAGATCAGCTTTAGGTCAGTGCGTGTCAGAGAGACGGGGGAGGGCGGTCTAATGGGTTTAGTGGATGTATAGCATGAGAAGGGCCCGGTGTAAGAGCTATGCATGTCATTAATGCTTAACAAGAGCATTTCTAAGGCTTAGCTCTGGATACATGGTAGTCTTCCCCAGGCCTCTATCTACATCTGTCCTCAATATCAATATTTAGTCAAAGCAGAATTGTTCATTTTGCATTGAAATACATTTTCCATTGTGTGCCCTAATGAACAGGACTCTGTACTCACAGCCGTGTGCTGCCAGCGCAGCTGACTGCAGGCCTGCTGGAGCTGGTGGGCCCTCTTGCGCAGGTTGAACCCAGCGGTGATCCGCTGTCCCTCCAGGTCATTCTGGCTCTGAAGGGACATAAGAGATGGGGGCATCAGAGACCACACAGAGGAGAGAGATATAAGTAAGAGTCTTACGGTGCAGTTATAAGGAATATGGGGCCCGTATTCAGAAAGTCTCAGAGTAGGTGTGCTGATATAGGATCAGTCCTGCCTTTTAGATCCTAATGAATAAGATGATATGGACCTGATCCTACAGTAGATTAGCACTCCTACTCTGAGACACTCTGGGAGAGGATGATGTTGCTATACTAAGTCAGTTACACTTCAGTTCATGGAAATGGCCACTCATGGCAGTTTTTTAAAGTAACAAGTCCTTAAAGCTTATCCCAAAAACATGCTTATGATGTTTTCAAAGGGGATGACAATGTCCTCTTCAGACTGTGTGAGGGAGAATACCAACAAGCCTCAGGCACACATTACAATCCCCTCGTAAAGATGATATACAGCATTTATAGATCAGACTCCCGTTCCTGTTGAATGCTTCTGTACTGTATATCGATCAGGATGATATTCTTCGGATACAGTTTACACCGCTTCGGCCTGAGCCAAATAAAACAAGTGCTAACGCACGCCTTTAAAATAAACCCATATGTCCTCCTCAGCTTAAACAATCCCCTACACCAGTATTCCAAAACAACAGTTACTGAAGTCCACTTACTGGTGTCTTTGCAATACATTCTTGTCCATAATTATTGGCGTCCTTGATAAAGATGAGCAAAAAAGGCTGTTTAAAATAAATAATACAAATACTGAGCTATGGCGTATATGATATTTGACCATAGCACCGCCTGGAGTTTGATGAACGCCATTGGCACTTGAATTGGAACCGGTGCTATGGTCAGATGACATGAAAATAGAGCTCTTTGGGCACACACGCGATCATATACAGAAGCATACAGTGCATTCGGAAAGTATTCAGACTCCTTGACTTTTTCCACATTTTGTTACGTTAAAGCCTTATTCTAAAATGGATACCAAAAAATAAATCATCAGTCTACTGTACACGCAATACCCCATAATGACAAAGCAAAAACAGGTTTTTAGAAATCTTTGCAAATGTATTAAAAAAGAAAAGAAAACTGAAATTTCAATAGCAATTACAGCCTCGAGTCTTCTTGGGTATGATGCTACACGCTTGGCACACCTGTATTTGGGGAGTTACTCCCATTCTTCTCTGCAAATCCTCTCAAGCTCTGTCAGGTTGGATGGGGAGCGTCACTGCACAGCTATTTTTAGGTCTCTCCAGAGATGTTAGATCGAGTTCAAGTCCGGGATCTGGCCACTCAAGGACATTCAGAGACTTATCCTGAAGCCCCTCCTGCATTGTCTTGGCTGTGTGCTTAGGGTTGTTGTCCTGTTGGAAGGTGAACCGTCGCCCCAGTCTGAGGTCCTGAGCGCTCTAGAGTAGGTTTTCATCAAGGATCTCTTCTTACTTTACTCCGTTCATCTTTCCTGACTATTCTCCCAGTCCCTGCCACTGAAAAACATCCCCATAGCATGATGCTGCCACCACCATCCTTCACCGTAGGGATGGTGCCAGGTTTCCGCCAGACGTGACACTTGGCATTCAGGCCAAAGAGTTCAATCTTGGTTTCATCAGACCAGAGAAGGTTGTTGCTCATGGTCTGAGAGTCTTTAGGTGCCTTTTGGCAAACTCCAAGCAGGCTGTCATGTGCCTTTTACTGAGGAGTGGCTTCCATCTGGCCACTCTACCATAAAGGCCTGATTGGTGGAGTGCTGCAAAGATGGTTATCCTTCTGGAAGGTTCTCCCATCTCCACAGAGGAACACTGGAGCTTTGTCAGAGTGAACATCGGGTTCTTGGTCATCTCCCTGACCAAGGCCTTCTCTCCCGATTGCTCAGTTAGGCCGGGGGCGGCCAGCTCTAGGATGACTCTTGGTGGTTCCAAACTTCTTCCATTTAAGATTAATGGAGGCCACTGTGTTCTTGGGGACCTTCAATGCTGCTGAAATCTTCCTCAGATCTGTGCCTTGACACGAACCTGTCTTGACGCTCTACGGACAATTCCTTCGACCTCATGGCTTGGTTTTTGCTCTGACATGCACTGTCAACTGTGGGACCATATATATATACAGTGGGGAGAACAAGTATTTGATACACTGCCGATTTTGCAGGTTTTCCTACTTACAAAGCATGTAGAGGTCTGTAATTTTTATCATAGGTACACTTCAACTGTGAGAGACGGAATCTAAAACAAAAATCCCGAAAATCACATTGTATGATTTTTAAGTAATTCATTTGCATTTTATTGCAAGACATAAGTATTTGATACATCAGAAAAGCAGAACTTAATATTTGGTACTGAATCCTTTGTTTGCAATTACAGAGATCATACGTTTCCTGTAGTTCTTGACCAGGTTTGCACACACTGCAGCAGGGATTTTGGCCCACTCCTCCATACAGACCTTCTCCAGATCCTTCAGGTTTCGGGGCTGTCGCTGGGCAATACGGACTTTCAGCTCCCTCCAAAGATTTTCTATTGGGTTCAGGTCTGGAGACTGGCTAGGCCACTCCAGGACCTTGAGATACTTCTTACGGAGCCACTCCTTAGTTGCCCTGGCTGTGTGTTTCGGGTCGTTGTCATGCTGGAAGACCCAGCCACGACCCATCATCAATGCTCTTACTGAGGGAAGGAGGTTGTTGGCCAAGATCTCGCGATACATGGCCCCATCCATCCTCTCCTCAATACGGTGCAGTCATCCTGTTCCCTTTGCAGAAAAGCATCCCCAAAGAATGATGTTTCCACCTCCATGCTTCACGGTTGGGATGGTGTTCTTGGGGTTGTACTCATCCTTCTTCTTCCTCCAAACACGGCGAGTGGAGTTTAGACCAAAAAGCTCTATTTTTGAATCATCAGACCACATGACCTTCTCCCATTCCTCCTCTGGATCATCCAGATGGTCATTGGCAAACTTCAGACGGGCCTGGACATGCGCCTGCTTGAGCAGGGGGACCTTGTGTGCGCTGCAGGATTTTAATCCATGACGGCGTAGTGTGTTACTAATGGTTTTCTTTGAGACTGTGGTCCCAGCTCTCTTCAGGTCATTGACCAGGTCCTGCCGTGTAGTTCTGGGCTGATCCCTCACCTTCCTCATGATCATTGATGCCCCACGAGGTGAGATCTTGCATGGAGCCCCAGACCGAGGGTGATTGACCATCATCTTGAACTTCTTCTATTTTCTAATAATTGCGCCAACAGTTGTTGCCTTCTCACCAAGCTGCTTGCCTATTGTCCTGTAGCCCATCCCAGCCTTGTGCAGGTCTACAATTTTATCCTTGATGTCCTTACACAGCTCTCTGGTCTTGGCCATTGTGGAGAGGTTGGAGTCTGTTTGATTGAGTGTGTGGACAGGTGTCTTTTATACAGGTAACGAGTTCAAACAGGTGCAGTTAATACAGGTAATGAGTGGAGAACAGGAGGGCTTCTTAAAGAAAAACTAACAGGTCTGTGAGAGCCGGAATTCTTACTGGTTGGTAGGTGATCAAATACTTGTGTCATGCAATAAAATGCAAATGAATTACTTAAAAATCATACAATGTGATTTTCGGGATTTTTGTTTTAGATTCCGTCTCTCACAGTTGAAGTGTACCTATGATAAAAATTACAGACCTCTACATGCTTTGTAAGTAGAAAAACCTGCAAAATCGGCAGTGTATCAAATACTTGTTCTCCCCACTGTATATATATATATATATATATATATATATATATATATATATACTACCGTTCAAAAGTTTGGGGTCATTTAGAAATGGGTCACTTAGAAACTTTGCTTTCATAAAAAAATCCTCCATTTGCAGCAATTACAGCCTTGCAGACCTTTGGCATTCTAGTTGTCAATTTGTTGAGGTAATCTAGAGATTTCCCCCCATGCTTCCTGAAGAACCTTGAACAAGTTGGATTGGCTTGATGGGCACTTCTTACAGTACGTACCATATGTTCAGCTGCTCCCACAACAGCTCAATACGGTTGAGATCCGGTGACTGTGCTGGCCACTCCATTATAAACAGAATACCAGCTGACTGATTCTTCCCTAAATAGTTATTGCATAGTTTGGAGCTGTGCTTTGGGGTCATTGTCCTGTTGTAGGAGGAAATTGGCTCCAATTACAGGATATGGCATGGCGTTGCAAAATGGAGTGATAGCCTAACTTCAAGATCCCTTTTACCCTGTACAAATCTCCCACTTTACCACCACCAAAGCACCCCCAGACCATCACATTCCCTCCATAATGCTTGACAGATGGCGTGAAACACTCCTCCGGCATCTTTGAATTTTTTCTGCTTCTCACAAATGTTCTTCTTTGTGATCCGAACACCTCAAACTTAGATTCGTCTGTCCATAACACTTTTTTCCAGTCTTCCTCTGTCCAGTGTTTGTGTTCTTTTGCCCATCTTAATATTTTATTTTATTGGCCAGTCTGAGATATGGCTTCACTGTTGTCGCATCTTCACTGTCGCATCTTCACTGTTGACATCGAGACTGGTGTTTTGCAGGTACTATTTAATGAAGCTGCCAGTTGAAGACTTGTGAGGCGTCTTTCTCAAACTAAACACTCGAATGTACTTGTCCTCTTGCTCAGTTGTGCACCGGGTCCTCCCACTCCTCTTTCTATTCTGGTTAGAACCAGTTTGCGCTGTTCTGTGAATGGAGTAGTACACAGCGTGGTTCGAGATCTTCCGTTTCTTGGCAATTTCTCACATGGAATAGCCTTCATTTCACAGAACAAGAATAGACTGACGATTTTCTCGTAATTTTGAGCCTGTAATTGAACCCACAAATGCTGATGCTCCAGACACTCAACTAGTCTAAAGGACAGTTGTACTGCTTCTTTAAATCATGACAACAGTTTTCAGCTGTGCTAACATAATTGCAAAAGGGTTTTCTAATCATCAAAAAGCCTTTTAAAATGATAAACTTGGATTAGCTAACATAACGTGCCATTGGAACACAGGAGTGATGGTTGCTGATAATGGGTCTCTGTACGCCTATGTAGATATTCCATAAAACAAATCATCCATTTTCAGCTACAATAGTCATTTACAACATTAACAATGTCTACAATGTATTTCTGATCAATTTGATGTTATTTTAATGGACAAAAAACGTGCTTTTCTTTAAAAAACAAGGACATTTCTTGGTGACCCCAAACTTTTGAATGGTAGTGTATACAGAAGAATGTGCCTTTCCAAATCATGTCCAATCAATGGAATTTACCACAGGTGGAATCCAATCAAGTTGTAGAAACATCTCAAGGATGATGAATGGAAACAGGATGCACCTGAGCTTAATTTCGAGTCTCATAACAAAGGGTCTGAATACTAATGTAAAATATGGTGGTGGATCTTTGATGTTATGGGGCTATTTTGCTTCCGCTGGTACTGGGGCCCTTGTTAAGGTCGATGGCATCATGAACTTTTACCAAGTAATAAGTACCAGGACATTTTAACCCAAAACCTTTTTGCCTCTGCCAAGAGACTGACACTTGGCCGGAAGTGGATCTTCCAGCAAGACAATAACCCCAAGCACTAATCAAAATCCACAAAGAAATTGTTAATTGACCACAAAATCAACATTTTGCAATTGCAGTCTATGGACATTTACATTAGTCATTTAGCAGACGGTCTTATGCAGAGCGAGTTACAGGAGCAATTAGACTTGAACCCCATTGAAAACCTGTGGTTGAATTGAAGAGGGCAGATGAAGGATATCAAGGATCTGGAAGGATTCTGTATGGAGGAATGGTCTAAGATCCCTCCCAACGTGTTCTCCAATCTCATAAAACATTTTGGAAAAAGGCTCAGTGTCGTTCCCCTCACAAGGGAAAGGTGCTAGAGTACTGAAAACAGAGGTGCCAATAATTTTAAACCCCATTTTAGTTTTTAGTTATTCGTTTTTGAACACAATCTCTTTATCTGAGCAATTGTATTAGTATAAAATAATACAATTTCCACCCCGAAAATGTGCATGCAATATTGCTCAGTACTTGTATTATTTATTTGAAACAGTATTTTTTACTCATCTTAATTAAGACTGACAATAATTATGGACTGTACATTATTCATATTTTTTTGTGGCATATCAAGAACCTGATTAAACAGCATGATATCTACACAGGTGCACCTTGTACTGGGGACAGTAAAAGGCCATTCTAAAATGTGCAGTTATGTTACACAACACACTGCCACAGATGTCTCAAGTTGAGGGAGCGTGCAACTGGGATGCCGACTGCAGGAATGTCCACCAAAGCTGTTGCTAGAGAATTTAATATTAATTTCTATATAATAAGCTTACGTATTGGCCTCACGGCCTTCGTCAGAGCTTTTGTGAGTTACATTTTTTTTGGTGTTTTGCACCCTTATGTAGACCTAGCCCCACCCACATCCGTTCCACGAATCAAAAGGGGTTGGAGACGCAGGAATAACAAAGTGCTACCATATATAACAATATGCATTCAAATAAAGTGTGTAAATAAGACGTATTAAACACGTCTATAAAACCACAATGGGGACATAGACCTACCGAGCAAGTTCTCATTAATCATTGGGTACATCGTACGAAAAACAGAGTAATCTTAAATAGGAGCATAATTCATGTTCAAATTCACAACATAACATACATTTCATAATTAAGACCTTTACGGAAATAATGTCTGGAGGGTGAAAATCCCAAAATATGATCTTTTACTTAGAGTATTATTAATGTCACCTCCCCTGTCTGATATCTTAACTTTCTCTATGCCACAAAATCTAAAAAGGTAGAAATGTCATGCTTTAGGTCATTAAAATGTACTGCGACTGGATAATCCCTGTCGTTTCTCCTGATTGAACTTTTATGTTCACTGATTGTCTGTTTGAGAGAACCAGAGGTTTTACCTACATAGCACAGCCCACATGGATATTAATCATGTAAATAACATGGGTGGTGGAACACGTAATAATGTCATTTATTTGGAACCATTTTCCTGTATGTGGGTGGCAGAAATCTTCACTCTACATCATATTGTTGCACTGTGCGCATCCTCTGAATTTATAGATACCATTTGGAAGAGGGCGTGAAAGAGCCTGGCTGATTTTCTTTTGTGGCTGGCAGTTGGCATGAACCAATTTATTGCGTAAATTGCGACCTCTCCTATACACAATAAGTGGTGAATTTTTTAATTCAGCCGGCAAAGCTGGTTCCGATGATAAAATATGCCAGTGTTTCTTGACCACACCTCACACTTTTCGTGAATTCAAAGTATATGTGGTTGTGAACATTACGGAGTGTTCTTCAGCTTTAGCGGGTCTTTACACACTTTATTCAAATATTTATTAAATGCATATTGTTATATTTGGTAGCACTGATTTGTTTTTCCTGCGCCTCCAACCCCTTTCGATGCGTGGAACGGATGTGGGTGGGGCTAGGTCTACATAAGGGTGCAAAAATAATTTTTACTCACAAAAGCTCTGAAGAAGGCCGTGAGGACGATACGTAAGCTTATTAAAGATCAGTGAAACTATCAAGAGCAGTGTGTGGTTTTTCCTTCATATTGTTCAACTGTTACCATGCACCTGCATAAAAGATTGCTCAGATGTGTGAGTGCCTTCTGAATTTTGAATATTTATTTCTCTACCATAAGCCAAAGTCATTTCTCTATTGGAGGCCAACATCATTTTAGAGAATTTGGCAGTATGTCCAACCGGCCTCATAACCGTAGACCGCTACACGTTTCCACGACATGTAACCACGCCAGCCCAGGACCTCTACATCCAGCTTCTTCACCTGAGGGATGGTCTGCGACCAGCCACCCAGACAGCTGATGAAAGTGTGGGTTTGCACAACAGAAGAATTTCTGCACAAACTGTCAGAGACCATCTCAGGGAAGCTCATCTGCATGCTCGTCGTCCTCACCAGGGTCTTGACCTGACTGCAGTTCGGCGTCGTAACCGACTTCAGTGGGCAAATGCTTACCTTCTATGGCCACTGGCACGGTGGAGAAGTGTGCTCTTCACGGATGAATCCCAGTTTCAACTGTACCAGGCAGATGGCAGACAGGGTGTATGGTTTGCTGATGACAACATTGTGGAGGTGGGGTTATGTATGAGCAGGCATAAGCTAAGGACAACGAACACAACTGCATTTTATCGATGGCAATTTGAGATACCGTGACAAGATCCTGAGGCCTATTGTCGTTCCATTCATCCGACGCCATCACCTCCTGCATGATAATGCACAGCCCCATGTCGCAAGGATCTGTACACAATTCCTGGAAGCTGAAAATGTCCCAGTTCTTCCAAGGCCTGCATACTCACCAGACATTGAGCAAGTTTGGGATATTCTGGATCGACATGTACTGCACCACAGCGTGTTCCAGTTCCCGCTAATATATAGCAACTTCGCAAAGCCATTGAAGAGGAGTGGGACAACATTCCACAATCAACAGCCTGATCAACTCTATGCAAAGGAGATGTGTCACACTGCATGGGGCAAATGGTGGTCTCACCAGATACTGACTGGTTTTCTAAGCCAGCCCCTATTCCCAGTCATGTGAAATCCATAGATTAGAGCCGAATGAATTGATTTAAATTGACTGATTTCCTTATAAGAACTGTAACTCAGTAAAATCTTAGAAATTGTTGCATGTTGCGTTTATATTTTTGTTCAGTGTTATATATATTTATTTTTCAAGTATTTTCTTTTTATTCAAACGGGGCTAGCATGAAATGAGAGGGGAGACAGAGAAGTAGGGAGATGCAGAATAGGGTATGGGCTGGGATTTGTATCCACTCTGGCTAGACCAGCCTCAGGCACGTATAGAGTTTGAAATGGGCAGCAAGCATATTATTAAATTGCTGTCCAAAAACACTTAGAAATACCAAACAACCCATTTTTTTATTAGTTTGTTATGGGAGTTGTCCTATACGCCTAACGGAACCAATTTCCATACTGCATAAAACAGTCTCTGAGTGTACATCCACACATACTCTCTTCATGGTGTCCTCATGAGCCCCCACCTAGCCAGTTTCCCCAGTTTCCATTCCCCGACCCGGCCTTCCTATGCTATTAATAACATGTATCCCTCTCCTTCTCCCACAATACACAGACAGTCCCACCCACACATTATTTTGTAGGAGTAGGTTGAAGTTGCCATTAGACACTGATTTAAGCTCAGTCTTGTGTTTTTACCTCTAATGGTTAATGTTAGTTTGGGGAGGGTAAACCGATCCTAGATCAGTCCTCTGCTACCTGTATCCTTGTATAGGTCATGGTCTCCCTCAGCTGTAGGGAAGCCTGCATCGCTTTCTCAGCCTGGGTCATGTTGTAGTGGGTGAACTGCACCGACTGCTGGTGTGTGGAGGCACTGCAGGGTACAAGACATAAATCAGCCACAGTTATACATCGGTAAGTACTGTACACTATAAGTACTGTGTTATAAATTAGAAAATGTTTTAGGTTTAGAGGATCAGAAGAGGTTTAGTGGTACAAAAGACCATACATCTAGATTTAGGTAAAGGCTGAGAATTTGTCTGCCATTGAGTGTTCTGCTTTCTTTGAGTGTTCTGCTATCTGAACACCGAAACAAATTATTTAGTGGTGACAATTATGAAAAACAAAATTCCTAGAAATATGCTAGAACTATACAGTATAATTTCACTCATGATCATCTCATTATCATCTCCTTTATTCTACACATGTTGACAAGGCACTATTCTGCTCCCGTCCTTACCTAGTGGGTACGTGGGTGGGGTCAGGCTTGAAGGATATGTCAGGTGACCTGTCTAAGTGACAGGCATGATTGGTTCACATCCAGGGCTTCACTCTTGTTGGTTAGGTCAAAGGTCAGCTGTTGGTGGGCTTCCTTGAGACAGCTTAAAATGAAATGGAATAAACTTTATTGATGCTACATTGTTAAGAAGGGAAATTAGATGCATCACCCCCATAGAACTATAGACAAACAAGCATACATCGGTAGAGATTCTATTAAATTACTAGAGGGGATATGTCAAACTCTCAAAGCTCCAGAACGGTATGATAATAGCAGCCGTTTTGGACAGGGAGAAATCCAAATGGACAGTAGAGGAATAGGTGACACTTTCCTGCTTTTACTTATGCAGGAAAATAAAAGAAAGGCATGTGATGTATCAGAAATTGTGTAATAGAATTGTCAACCTAAAATATTGTCATATAATTATGAATACAGTTTCTACCCGTTTTAGACACATTTTCTGTATAAATAGCCTCTAAAATATCATCAACTGATTTCAGCCGGTGTATGGTTGTGGATTGACTGCATTGTTTGTGTAACGGATGTGAAATGGCTAGCTAGTTAGCGGGTACGCGCTAGTAGCGTTTCAATCAGTTACGTCACTTGCTCTGAAACCTATAAGTAGTGTTGCCCCTTGCTCTGCAAGGGCCGCGGCCTTTGTGGAGCGATGGGTAACGATGCTTCGTGGGCGACCGTTGATGTGTGCAGAAGGTCCCTGGTTCGCGCCCGTGTCGGGCGAGGGGACGGTTTAAAGTTATACTGTTACATTGGTGCCGTGACCCGGATCACTGATTGCTGCGGAAAAGGAGGAGGTTGAAAGGGGGGTGAGTGTAACGGATGTGAAATGGCTAGCTAGTTAGCGGGTACGCGCTAGTAGCGTTTCAATCAGTTACATCACTTGCTCTGAAACCTAGAAGTAGTGTTGCCCCTTGCTCTGCAAGGGCCGCGGCCTTTGTGGAGTGATGGGTAACGATGCTTCGTGGGCGACCGTTGATGTGTGCAGAAGGTCCCTGGTTCACGCCCGTGTCGGGCGAGGGGACGGTTTAAAGTTATACTGTTACATTTGTATGGAATATTGGCAGTTAATTTGTAAAAAGATTGGAATCATTACAATAAAACTGTCTGGCTAGTTAGCTAATGAAAAAACTGATTGCTTTCACAATATTTTAATCACAACACTGGCTGCCCAACTCCCTGACCAAAATGGCTGACCTTTTACACCGTCATAAGATAGTTCATGTCTATTCTAGTATTCTAAATACTAATTATAGGCATACATCAGCATACATAGGCTACAGAGCACAGTGGAATTTTAACGTTTTCTGTCAAATTTGCTGCAATACGTCTTCATGAAGCAATGGTGAAATGAAATTTAAGACCTCACACACGACCCCAATTGTCAGTAGCATCCACCCGTTTCGGTTTCACATCGCATTATCCTTTATTTTTAAGAACACAACAACTGTCTGTTTGATAGAAGCCCTTTATGTTCCATGGATCAATGAAACCATATCCTGAGACACATCCAAAGACCTACGGCAGTTAAATCTCTATCCTGTCTTACCAGAGCTGCTCGAAGGCCTTGTTGATGTGCTGCTGCAGCTCTTGCTGCGTGGTGGCAATCATCTGGGCCTCCCTCTTCAGATGGCCCTGCAGGGGGTCACTGACCAGCTCGCTCCCCCTGCGGGCCCTCTCTCTGGGTCAGACACTCCACTACCACTTCCAGGGGCACGGCCGTGTCAGCCAGGGCCCGCTCCGCCTCTTCCTTCACCTGGGAGAGAGAGAGAGAGAGAGAGAGAGAGAGAGAGAGAGAGAGAGAGAGAGAGAGAGAGAGAGAGAGAGAGAGAGAAAGGGAGAGACAGACAGGGTTGACAATACAGTTGTACTAAACGCCTGAAATACAGTGCTTTGCAAAAGTATTCATCCCCCTTGATGTTTTTCCTATTTTGTTGCATTACAACCTGTAATTTAAATTGATTTTTATTTGGATTTCATGTAATGGACATACACAAAATAGTCTAAATTGGTGAAGAGAAAAAAATAGAAAAACAGAAAGGTGGTGCGTGCATAGATATTCACCCCCTTTGCTATGAAGCCCCTAAATAAGATCTGGTGCAACTAATTACCTTCAGAAGTCACATAATTAGTTAAATTAAGTCCACCTGTGTGCAATCTAAGTGTCACATGATCTCAGTATATACACACCTGTTCTGAAAGGCCCCAGAGTCTGCAATATCACTACGCAAGGGGCACCAGCAAGCAAGCGGCACCATGGAGACCAAGGAGCTCTCCGAACAGGTCAGGGACAAAGTTGTGGAGAAGTACAGATCAGGGTTGGGTTATAAAAAATGATCTGAAACTTTGAACATCCCACGGAGCACCATTGAATCCATTATTAAAAAATGAAAAGAATATGGCACCACAACAAATCTGCCAAGAGAGGGCCGCCCACCAAAACTCACAGACAAGGCAAGGAGGGCATTAATCAGAGAGGCAACAAAGAGACCAAAGATAACTCTGAAGGAGCTGCAAAGCTCCAAGCGGAGATTGGAGTATCTGTCCATAGGACCACTTTAAGCCGTACACTCCACAGAGTTGGGCTTTACGGAAGAGTGGCCAGAAAAAAAGCCATTGCTTAAAGAAAAAAATAAGCAAACACGTTTGGTGTTCGCCAAAAGGCATGTGGGAGACTCTCCAAACATATGGAAGAAGTTACTCTGGTCAGATGAGATCAAAATTGAGCTTTTTGGCCATCAAGGAAAACACTATGTCTGGCGCAAACCCAACACCTCTCATCACCCTGTGAACCAAATCCCCACAGTGAAGCATTGTGGCAGCATCATGCTGTGGGGATGTTTTTTGTCAGCAGGGACTGGGAGACTGGTCAGAATTGAAGGAATGATGGATGGCGCTAAATACAGGGAAATTATTGAAGGAAACCTGTTTCAGTCTTCCAGAGATTTGAGACTGGGACAGAGGTTCACCTTCCAGCAGGACAATGACCCTAAGCATACTGCTAAAGCAACATGTGAGTGGTTTAAGAGGAAACATTTACATGTCTTGGAATGGCCTAGTTAAAGCCCAGACCTCAATCCAATTGAGAATCTGTGGTATGACTTAAAGATTGCTGTACAACAGGGGAATCCATCCAACTTGAAGGAGCTGGAGCAGTTTTGTCTTAAAGAATGGGCAAAAATCCCAGTGGCTAGATGTGCCAAGCTTATAGAGACATACCCCAAGAGACTTGCAGCTGTAATTGTTGCAAAAGGTGGCTCTACAAAGTATTGACTTTGGGAGGTGAATAGTTATGCATGCTCAAGTTCTGTTTTTTGGTCTTATTTCTTGTTTGTTTCACATCTTCAGAATGGTAGGCATGTTGTGTAAATCAAATGATACAAACAGCCCAAAAATCTATTTTAATTCCAGGTTGTAAGGCAACAAAAGAGGAAAAATGCCAAGAGGGTGAATAACCTTCGCAGGCCCCTGTAGATCCTCTAGATGATTAAACATGTGTGCTATAATTCATTGTCAACAAGCACACATACTTCCAGAAAGAACAAAAATAACACCCTCAGGCATAATTAGATTACGATTAGTTTACTTAATAAGGGTAGGATTTAGGTAGAGTTTACTGCACCAGACGACACAACAATGCATACAAATAGCATAGTGGATTGCGGATTCCCAAAGCAATTTGAGAGGTTCCTGAAGCTAACAAATTAGGGACACTGACAGATTGTGTTCTGTGACATTGTCACGCCCTGACCTTAGAGAGTCTTTTTATTTCTCTATTTTGTTAAGTCAGGGTGTGATTTGGGTGGGCATTCTAGTTTTTCTATTTCTTTGTATGGTTCCCAATCAGAGGCAGCTGTCTATTGTTGTCTCTGATTGGGGATCATACTTAGGCAGGCTTTTGCCACCTTTAGTTTGTGGGATCTTGTTTTTGTACTGTTGCTTTCCAGCCCTACAGAACTGTGCGTTTCGTTTGGTATTTTTTTTCTTCTTTTCGGTGTCATCAATAAAAGAAAGATGTACGCCTACCACGCTGCACCTTGGTCCGATCCTTCCATCAACGAACGTAACAGACATGCGTACGACAGTATACGTGTTGATTATGTTTTTGGTTAGTAAAGGGAGTTGAACATTAAGTAGTTCTCCCACATTTTCTGCCATATGAAGTATTAGTAACCTGTGTCAGAGCTTCGATCTCTATCTCCATTGCCTGTACGCAGAACTGCAGTCTGTCCTTCTGCTCAGTGACCTCATTGATCCTGTCACCCAGCCTGTCTCAGCTGTCACTCTCATCCTAGCGTGTCAGACAGATGGAGAAGAGCCCACGGACACGCACAGTATTACTTTGTTATTATGGGGGTATAGATGTGAACATGAGTTGATCATCTCTCTGTCAATGCATCGCCTGCTGCCTGGCATCAGACATCCATAGCAGTCCCTGTACCTTACAGGCTGTCTGGTGCCTCAGGGCCCGCCTCTCCTGCCTTGTCTGCTGTGATTGGTGGCGTTGGTGCTCGGCCGTGTCCGTGAGCAGCTTGTTATTGGTCTCCCAGTCTGTCATCCAGTAACGCTGACCGGGCTTCCTACTCGTAGTGGCCACTCCTACCAACATAAATAGACAGCTTGAATTGAGTTAGTCAAAGGTTGTAGAAACCTGTATGCAGGTCTAGATCCTTCCATCAGCAAAGGGAAATTCCTTTCCACTAAAATTGACATTTTTGCTAGTGTTATGACCCAACCAGAATGGGCACACAGGCTGTTATAGCACTTCCCGATGTTTCTACATTTGTTTTATCATCATATGTCAAATAGTAGGGTATGAAACCTGGCCATGATCAATTGAAAAGGTTACATAATGCTTTAAAGTAAACCTTTTCTAATCTTTTCCATGGGAGGAACGGGTCGACACAGAATAGGAAGGACGGTAGTAGTCATGACTGCCACGTAAATGTAACTGAAAACCGACCCGTCTATCAAATGAAGCATGAAATGTGAAAAACCTGGGGTACAGTTAGCTATGGTGGAAAAGCCCTAAACATGCACACCGGAGACCCTGTAGCTACGTGGCACTACCAGAGCACTACACGCCTGCAGAAGTATCTGGAATGAATTCTGGACAGTAGTTTACATGTTTATGTGATCTCCTGATTACTTTACATTCCAGACAGTTATGTGAGGTTGTTGGCCCACTGTCACAACCCCATCTTTGTGCACTGACTGTTCCACGGCGAGACACGAGTTTCCTTGAGGATTCACTCCGCCATAGACTTAGTAATGGATAAATGTGACTATAAATGGGATTTTAGGAGTTTCAATTCAACCCTTCCCATATTTTCCAGGAGGGTTGAACTGGTTCAGTGCACTCGGGTACACTTTCCATTTTCATTACGACCAGTTTGTTATGATTCATTTAATTTGAAATAAAGTTCAGTTGGTAGACTAGATTGTATTCTGCATTCTCGTGCTTCTTAACCTGAAACGGTGACAGGTTCAGATTTCCAAAGTAGGCTAGGCTAGTCATACATGCTTATGACAAATCTTACAATGCATTATAACGGCATCATAATGCATTGTACAGGAGTATGGTTGCAAAGCTACTGGTAATTTACTAAAGTTACTGTAATCTTAGGTAATTAGCATGTAATCTATGGTAATTTATACTTGAATAACTTAAAATGTATGTAAGTATGTATATACACACTACATGGCCAATTGTATGTGGACACCTGCTTGTCAAACAGCTTATTCCAAAATCATGGGCATGAATATGGAGTTGGTCCCCCCTTTGCTGCTTTAACAGCCTCCACTCTTCTGGGAAGGCTTTCCACTAGATGTAACAATGCTGATGGGACTTGCTTCCATTCAGCCACAAGAGCACTAGCGAGGTTGGGCACTGATTTTGGGCAATTCGGCCTGGCTCGCAGTCAGCGTTCCAATTCATCCCAAAGGTGTTCGATGGGGTTTAGGTCAGGGCTCTGTGCAGGCCAGTCAAGTTCTTCCACACCGATCTCGACAAGCCATTTCTGTATGGACCTCGCCTTGTGCACGGGGGAATTGTCATGCTAAAACAGGAAAGGGCTTCCCCCAAACTGTTGCCACAAAGTTGGAAGCACAGAATCGTCTAGAATGTCACTGTATGCTGTAGCATTAAGATTTCCCTTCACTGCAACTAAGGGGACTCGTCCAAACCATGAAAAACAGCCCCAGAGCATTATTCCTCCTCCACCAAACTTTACAGTTGGCACTATGCATTTGTGCAGGTAGTGTTCTCCAGGCATCCGCCAAACCCAGATTTGTTTGTCGGACTACCAGATGGTGAAGCGTGATTCCTCACTCCAGAGAATGTATTTTCACTACTCCAGAGTCCAATGGCGGTGAGCTTTACACCACTCCAGCCAACGCTTGGCATTGTGCATGGTGATCTTAGGCTTATGTGCGGCTGCTCGGCCATGGAAACCCATTTCATGAAGCTCCCTACAAACAGTTCCTGTGCTTACGTTGCTTTCAGAGGCAGTTTGGATCTTGGTAGTGAGTGTTGCAAGCAAGGACAGGCAAGGGGCAGCTCCCATTCTGTGAGCTTGTGTGGTTTACCACTTCGCGGCTGAGCCGTTGTTGTTCCTAGACATTTCCACTTCACAATAAAAACACTTACAGGTGACCGGGGCAGCTCTAGCAGGGCAGAAATTTGATGAACGGACCTGTTGGAAAGGTGGCATTCTATGACTGTGCCACATTGAGCCACTGAGTTCTTCAGTAAGGCCATTCTAATGCCAATGTTTGTCTATGGAGATTGCATGGCTGTGTGCTCGATTTTATACAACTGTCGGCAAATAGCCAAATCCACAAATTTGAAGGGGTGTCGACGTTTTTTTGTTTGTTTCTAGTGGATAAACCATATGGTTTATGAGAAGGGGTGTCAACGTCCTTTTTCCGTTTCTAGTGGATAAACCATACGGTTTAATGAATAAAAAGCAACTAGTACACAATGCCATTATTTTCAATTAACTCTGCAACTCTTCCAAATACTGCCACAAAACATTTTCATAACATATCAACAAAGTAAAAAAATATAAAGGATCTCATTGTGAAACCCTCATTAATTCACTAAGATGGTTTATATTTAGGGTTACTGTTGTATACCGTTGTCATTCAATGGTTTTATTTTACAATCTTATTAGATTTTAAAATATATATATATTTTACATGTGATAAAGCCAGAGTGCCAGAGATTAGACACCTGTGATAATCTGATGTACCCAAAAATGCCACTAGGTGTCATTTGATAAAATTCAATATTCCTTGAAAGTTACCAAAATTCTCATAGTTTACTTGTAAACTTAGAAGGTTTCCAGTAATATACACTCCCTTTGCCACACTATACAGGAGTTACTTACCAAAAAAGAGGTTCCGACTTCTACTTCTCAAAACTACTTCGTTACATTCCTTGAAATGAAGAGACTAAATACCACAATATGTACAGGCAAATGTCTGGTGCAACAACATAGAATCAGAAGAATAATAGAATAGAATTCGAACACAGTGCAATGACATGTCAATCATTTAGTGACATGTCAATCACTAGTGGCTATAGCCAGCGTGGTCTAGAAACAAATATCATGAATCGAAAGGTTTTAAAGCAAAGCTTTTTATTACAAGTATTAGTGAAAGATACACTTCAAATTGTAGCAAAGCTAAACTAAAGTCCTAAAAGAAAAAATTATAAGACAAAAGACATTTAAAACTGAAATAAAAAGACCTGTTGGTACAACAGAGAGTTTGAAACATACAGAGTAGTAAGGGAGAGAGATCGAGGCATGGAACTCATGTGGCTACCTTGTTCGTATCATCAAACACCCATTGATTTTAGCTGGTGCCTCAGAACTCAAAATGGTATCACAGCGCACAATCCTAACTGACGCACGTCAAATACAAAAATAACCTCAAGATACCGATGAAACATATAGGAAACTCAAAAAAAAAAAAAAAGTCCAGCATTCTTGGCCACTGACGAGATCGGTCTTCAAACCAGTGTAACATTGGGAAAACAGCATCCGATAATCTCTCGAGCAAACGTCATTTCAAAATCTTAACATGGACTGCGAACGGACTGAAAACAAGCAGCGTCTGCTTGCACATCAATCAGATAGCTAAATGGAGTCAACATGTCTTAAACAAAGGATTTGTCTGTGGGTAATAGGTAGAAAAGCCTATTAAACGTTCTGAACAGGGTTGACGACCCCTTCCAAGCTCCATGCCTCTGACCTCTGACCCTAGAGTGAGGTGGGAACAACTAACAGAACAGCAACTAATTATTACAACACCTTGATTCGTTATACAGTGTCACGTTCCTGACCTATTTTTATGTTATTTTGATTATGTTTAGTTGGTCAGGGCGTGAGTTGGGGTGGGCATTGTATGTTGTGTGTGTTTTGGTTAGTCTATGGGTGTTGTATGTGTATGGGATAGAGTATTGTTAGGTTGTCTAGTTATGTCTATGGCTGCCTAGATTGGGTCTCAATCAGAGACAGCTGTCATTCATTTGTCTCTGATTGGGAGCCATATTTAAGGTAGCCATAGGCAGTAGGTTTTGGGGGGTAGTTGTCTATGTTCTATGTTGCATGTGTGCACTAGTTCGTTATTAGCTTCACGTTCGTCTGTTTGTTGTTTTGTTTTCCTTCTTATAATAAAGAAGATGTATTTTGCACACGCTGCGCCTTGGTCATCTCTCTCTCCTGTAGACGATCGTGACATACAGGTACAGCACACAGAACCCTCGGGCTCCTGTTCTTACATCCATACACGTGGGGAAACAAAACACTTTTGTACGTTGGGGCTCACCAACTACTGTAGCACTATTAGTGGTTTGAAAAGAAACACGAGGATGCCATTTTGGAGTTAGGCCATTTTTTTTGTACTCAACTCAGGCATTCCGTAGTCGTAAATAAAACCCAACAACGACGTAACAACACACTTAAGGCGGAGGCTTGTATTTGAGCGGAACGAGACTTTACACTCCACTCCTTACTGTGTAAAAGTCTCTGGCACAAGGGGGAAAAAGTGAAAGGACAGAAGCCACACCTAACATCCTCTGCCTTAGCACAGTCACCATCATTCCCTCCTTTTCTCCTCTATTCTCACCCACCTGTACTTCACCAGGCCAGGAGAGTTTACATGGCTAACATATTAGCAGCTCTGGATGAGGACGTGAGGTTTTTAACAAGGCTCAGCTCAGTCCGTGTGGTTCAGTAAAGGTTCCCCTACCCTACAGGAGATGAGACACAACATGTGGGGGTGGCCTCTTCAAGATGGGAGGAGAGAACCGGGGAGGAGAGAACCGGGGAGGAGAGAGGGAAGAGAGAGTACAAGAAGGTGGTAAGAGGACATATGAGAAGGCCTCCTCCCTTCACGAGGAACCAAACCGCTAGACGCAGGGGTCTACATAATTAATACCTCATTTAAAAAACAGGTCCCCCTGCTCAACTGTGCCCCTCTGTCCGCCCACCACCACGTTGCTGTGCTTGCGTGTCTGGGGGAGGATAAGGCTTCAACATGGAGAGGGAGGGGGGGGTTTAAGGCCTCGTCCCCTAGCTCCACCTCCACCATGCTGCCAATGAGACTCTAGCTAGCCGCTCGTTTATGCACTCAATAAATACAGCATAACATATTTTGCAATATACATTTCATATACATATTAAAAAGAACGACACATTTAAATAGGACGACAACATAAAACGTTCGGCTCAAGTCAGATAAGTGTTAAGACAAAAAAACTAAAACAAGAATATCTTACAGTTATACTTCTGTCTCTAAAATAGTTATAAGAATATCATAGTCAGGTATTAATCAAGCATTATACTGTAATAACCAAAGCAATATTTGCAGTTTTTCCTCTCATGTAGTATAACATATGCAGCATACCAAGGTAAGTGAGGCGCATATATATATATATATATTTTTTAAATCTCTTGTAAAGGTATCACCCCCCTGGACTGACGGGTACCCCAAATGACTCATACAGACCCCCTCGGAGTCTTATTCTACACCCGAACTGCCCCAAAACGCCAATGAAAGTAGGCCCACTACCCTTCCAGTAAGGACAAGACAGACACACGGCGAGGCATTGCACTAGGATGAGAGAATGCCATGGGCCAGACAACTGACGACTTCCTAATATGGATGCCCTGCTTCCTAATATGGATGCCTTACATTGGAACACTTAAAAACCGTTGGTGGTTTCAAATTCTTAAGGAGAAACCATATAAATGCAGGCCGACTCAAAACAGAGCCATCATTAGCGAAGTCACATGAGCTGGAGGCACGCTTTTAAAAATGACCACTTAGTAGCGATAGCAACCGTTTTGTTTGGTGTCGTAATCCAATTCCCTTTCCCAGAGGAGGAAAATCTCCTCATTCACATAATAAACAATTATTCGATACTAAACTGTATCTGGGAGGCGGGGATTGGAGGAGGAACAGAGACAGAAAACCTCTTGGTTTCATGTCCGAGAGAGAGTGGCAGTCTATAAAGTGCTGTGCTATGTTTGTCATTCGTGGGCCAGGCTGTGTCACACACACACACACCCCGGTTTTAACTGTGACCTCGCTTGTCAACGCAAGTTCCACTGTACCAACCTACCAAGTCCATTGGTCCAGACTCAAAATGCACCACTAAGTGAACGCTCAACCACAATCATATACTCTAATGTCTTTAACAAACAGACTGCGGGTCCTCAGTATCAATCTTGGTGTGTGTGTGTGTGTACACTGTGCATAAAACGCAGGTGTGGTGTTTTTTCTTCAAAAATAGGATCGATGTCTTTTTGATTTTCCGTTTGACTTTTGTTTTACAGCACCACCATAAAGAAAGGCACTTTCTGTGGACTTCGTCACTCTGCCATAGATTTACCTTCCACCCCGAAAAGAAAGAATATACAACACAAAATCCAGTATATCTGTGCGTCACAGGCAATGGAATGAACACACATATAGCTACTGTAAATATAGCTACTTTCCCATAGAGTATAGCAAACTCTGGGGTGATGTTTTGGACCTAGAAAGGCCTTGCTCATAAATATCTATAAACTAAGCAAAAAAACTGATGAAAACAAAACGAACATCTGAAAAACGTTACGGATGACGATGTAGCGAGTTGTAATGTTATAAGGATGTTAGGCAAACACATCTGCTATATGTAAACATGTGTTCTTTTGCCCAGGAAAATCTGAATGTTCTATAGTCCTTGACGTTCATCATAATGTCAGCTTAGATGAGAGCTACGCTTGTCGCTTGCTAAACAATGTCCCGATCCATACACGCCACCTCCCTCAAATGGCACTTAGCCCTACTTCTCACTTCACATACACCAGAACCAGCCACATGCACGAAAACCAATCTAACTACAATACCCTACTCTGTACTAACCAACACACACACAGTTAACTTCGTCTGTCCTCTAGTCTTCCATCTTTTCTCCACTTCTCAGGGGAATCCGATGGCAGATCTACTGGCTATGGAATGTAGTCCTCTGGCAACGGGAAGCAAAAGTCAGGAGAAAGTGGGAAAAACAAATAAGATTATAGACTGTCACATTGCAGACTTACTGGAGGCCTATAGGCTTTGTATTTCTGAGCACAAGAAGTGCCCTTGGTTGCGCGTGGAGAAAAGCAACAGTTACAGGCCAAGTCTCGCTCTATAGGGTCCTCATAACCCACAAGGCTCAACCTAAAACACTGCGGGCCGCATCGGTACTAAACGTTCAAGATGACCAGTCAAGGTAACCATCTCATTCTTTAAATCAACTACATCTTTTTAAAAGTGGGTCTACAAACACTTTGACAAGCCCCGGTTTCTCCCGCTCTCCCCTACTCTACAGGCGTCAACTCCCGCCTGAGAAAGACGATCTGGATCAGAACAATTATGCTCTTAAAAAAAGTCTAATGATTCCATTTGGATTCTATGACAACAGGGAAGATCTGACAACAGCTGCCAAGAGTGACAGAAATAGAAGCACCTCTTACTTCTAGAACTCAGAGGAGACAAGTCCACCACATCCCGATCCATAACAGTCTAACAATCCAGACACACGTTACATGTCGAAATACATTCACCGCCACCGTACGCACGCCAAAACAAACAAATTAATGTTATACATTGCCACAGGACACGAGTCAACAACAGTCTATTGCATTATCAACTCTTACATATTTTATTACCGTTTACCTTTAATGATATTATTACTATGATGAATAACTATATAACTACATATGTTAGATTTTTTTGTTAGCAAAAATAAGTGGTGTGAGCATTACAATAATGTGAAATGTACATACACACATCTTCCAATCTGGCTTTTTAAAAAGGCTTTTTGGACACTAGTGAAGATCATGAAGGCTCAAACTCATTGGCTTCCAGCCAGGGGAAGGCTAGAGTTGGGAAGGCAGTCAAACGCAACTACAGGGGGACACAGGATTCTACCATTGGACCACACTACCGTTCACCTATTGGGGCAGTCCTTGCCTTGAGAACTGTGTCCTTGTATCATTGTAACGTCAAAACAAGAGGTTCTCAATGGCAACCGTTTCCATTAACAGTTAGGACGAGAATCACTACACTGCCCCACATAACAGACCCCCCCCCCCCCCCCCCCCAAGGGCCCACTCAGACTGCAAATTCTCAAAGGGGTGCGGCAAGAAGGCCACCCCCCCATAGCACCAGAGGCATGTGTTCGGTCTGACACACACTTCTTTTAGTGCAGATTATTGTCTTTCTCTTGAACACCACTAGGCATGCCTCACGTCATAGAGCAGAGGAGCTAAGCAGCGACCACACAAGTCACTCACTCAGTCAGTCTCTCTGACTTCCAAGATTCATTGAATTGTTGACTCTAGAAGACAGCTAGCTACTATTGGTTTGGATGCTCAGTTACAGTGGGGAGAACAAGTATTTGATACACTGCCGATTTTTAAGGTTTTCCTACTTACAAAGCATGTAGAGGTCTGTAATTTTTATCATAGGTACACTTCAACTGTGAGAGACGGAATCTAAAACAAAAATCCAGAAAATCACATTGTATGATTTTTAAGTAATTAATTTGCATTTTATTGCGTGACATAAGTATTTGATCACCTACCAACCAGTAAGAATTCCGGCTCTCACAGACCTGTTAGTTTTTCTTTTAGAAGCCCTCCTGTTCTCCACTCATTACCTGTATTAACTGCACCTGTTTGAACTTGTTACCTGTATAAAAGACACCTGTACACACACTCAATCAAACAGACTCCAATCTCTCCACAATGGCCAAGACCAGAGAGCTGTGTAAGGACATCAGGGATAAAATTGTAGACCTGCACAAGGCTGGGATGGGCTACAGGACAATAGGCAAGCAGCTTGGTGAGAAGGCAACAACTGTTGGCGCAATTATTAGAAAATGGAAGATGTTCAAGATGACGGTCAATCACCCTCGGTCTGGGGCTCCATGCAAGATCTCACCTCGTGGGGCATCAATGATCATAAGGAAGGTGAGGGATCAGCCCAGAACTACACGGCAGGACCTGGTCAATGACCTGAAGAGAGCTGGGACCACAGTCTCAAAGAAAACCATTAGTAACACACTACGCTGTCATGGATTGAAATCCTGCAGCGCACGCAAGGTCCCCCTGCTCAAGCCAGCGCATGTCCAGGCCCGTCTGAAGTTTGCCAATGACCATCTGGATGATCCAGAGGAGGAATGGGAGAAGGTCATGTGGTCTGATGAGACAAAAATAGAGATTTTTGGTCTAAACTCCACTCGCCGTGTTTGGAGGAAGAAGAAGGTTGAGTACAACCCCAAGAACACCCTCCCAACCGTGAAGCATGGAGGTGGAAACATAATTCTTTGGGGATGCTTTTCTGCAAAGGGGACAGGACGACTGCACCGTATTGAGGGGAGGATGGATGGGGCCATGTATCGCGAGATCTTGGCCAAAAACCTCCTTCCCTCAGTAAGAGCATTGAAGATGGGTCGTGGCTGGATCTTCCAGCATGACAACGACCCGAAACACACAGCCAGGGCAACTAAGGAGTGGCTCCGTAAGAAGCATCTCAAGGTCCTGGAGTGGCCTAGCCAGTCTCCAGACCTGAACCCAATAGAAAATCTTTGGAGGGAGCTGAACGTCCGTATTGCCCACCGACAGCCCCGAAACCTGAAGGATCTGGAGAAGGTATGTATGGAGGAGTGGGCCAAAATCCCTGCTGCAGTGTGTGCAAACCTGGTCAATAACTACAGGAAACGTATGATCTTTGTAATTGCAAACAAAGGTTTCTGTACCAAATATTAAGTTCTGCTTTTCTGATGTATCAAATACTTATGTCATGCAATAAAATGCAAATTAATTACTTAAAAATCATACAATGTGATTTTCTGGATTTTTGTTTTAGATTCCGTCTCTCACAGTTGAAGTGTACCTATGATAAAAATTACAGACCTCTACATGCTTTGTAAGTAGGAAAACCTTCAAAATCGGCAGTGTATCAAATACTTGTTCTCCCCACTGTATATGGCGGGGGAAAAAATGAAATGTCGGCTTAGCTCTCCTGCCGCTCATGACTGAGGCATGCCTCGATTCTTAGTCACCTTGAGTACATGTAGATATAGCAGCTAGATCCATGTCTGATGAGGATAGAGAGAGTGCAGCACGACTTGATCTGCTAAAATACTGCTGCTATTAGGCAAAGACAATAGGATAAACTAACACACACACAGAATATATATATTTTCTATCATGAGGATTTCAATGCGATGCAATGTCTGTCAAAAAAAAGGAGGCAAAATGTAGCTTAAAGTCAACTTTCCCCAGCTAAACGTTGCCCTTTAACTTCCTTGTTTGAATACATTTTAAAGGCTAGGATGTCCATGTCATAATCCATCCATACAACTTCCATTTAACTGTTCATTTCCAAAACCAGGCACTTGATTTCTAACCCATGACACACTCACTGGCATAACCATTAGACCTCTGAGCCCCTCTACCCCCCTTCATAAAGAGGAGCAACGGGTAAGTGCCAATTGTGTGAACAGAGTTCTCATAGGAGATCAGGGTTCTGCTACATTCTCGTAACTCACTGCTACAGACTTCCAGATATTCAAACCGTATCTTCTAGAAGCTAAAAGATTATTGCACCAGGGGAAAGCAACATGATCTGTCATTCAATTTAGGATCTCCCACCACAAATTAAAATCCAAGAGAGCGGATAGATCGAAAGAGCAATGAGATAGAAAGAATGCAGAAATAAAAACGCTCGTCTCATGTTAAATTACTATATCTTGAGCGTACTAATAAATACTGGAAAGAATGGTAAAAAAAACAAACAAGCACCTTAAATATCAAAACACATGATGTACAGGAAAGAAAATTCAAAACAGGGTCACATTGCAATGTAGTTAGTTGATGTGACAGCACATTAGACCTATGTCATAGGGGACTGACCTAGGGTGTGATATCATTGTATTACCCTCTATGATGTGTGCCAGTGTATACGCACAGCACTTATTGGTTCAAGTCAAACGATAACGAGTTGGAAATCATATGATTAGCATCATAGCTTATTCCCCAGACAGGTTGGGACTTTTGAAGAGAGCATTTACACCGTTCAGACTCCAGGTGGCACTGTGCTCACAATAATAGCTTGTGTTCGTCTCCTAGTACACAGTGTCCATTGACACACTCACCATTGGCTAAAAGAAAAGCTGGAGAGGAAAGGAGAGGAAAATACCAGTGGCAAGCTTGTGCGCCGTGATGGGTCTGCACCGATAGAGATCCACCCTTCACACTCCTGATCCTTTTCTTCTTCTCTCCTCCACCTTTGATAAAGAAAAAGTCAAAACAGAACTAACAAACGAAAAAGGGCAGAAGTGCTGCCGTTAAAAACTGAGCTGACGTAAAAGGCATGATGACGAAAGGGAACGATTTCTGCAACGTTGACCATACACATCCGGAATCTAAACAGATCTCCTTCATGACCGGAGAAAAGGAGGGAGGGACTGGAGGAGGGTGGGGGCGGAGTTGGGGTGCCCTGGAAAAGCAGTTGGCTGGTTTAATATTGCATAATAGTGCCAAGTTCTTCCTCTCTTGTTTTAAAGCAGCGTCTGTCTGCATCCTCAGTCCATTGCAGGGGGCTTCCCCCACCCCCCTCTTCCCTCTACACAGTGTCAGGTCCGGATTGACTGGTTGTGGGGGGATGCAACCCTCCTTGACTGGCAGGCGGGGTTTGTGTGTGTGTGTGTGCTTTAAGTGCGGTGATGGTGGTGTGGGGTGGTGCTCAGGCGAAGTACATGGTCCTCAGCGTGTCGTGGTGAATCTGCACCGCCTTGGCCAGAGCCTGGGGGTCCCGACCGTTACTCTGCCCAGAGACATGGCTGCCCTCCGCACTGGGAGAAGAGAAGACATTCATCAGGACAGACACATACATGAATGGATCAGAAAGACAGGTCAACTATCATACACACACTTCTTTGAAGCTACATTTTTTTACGTAGAAAGCTAGCTTTCTGGGGCAGTATACTACCTAGCACTGCTTGGGGGGGGGGGGGGCAGTATACTACCTAGCGCTGCTTGGGGGGGGGCAGTATACTACCTAGCGCTGCTTGGGGGGGGGGCAGTATACTACCTAGCGCTGCTTGGGGGGGGGCAGTATACTACCTAGCGCTGCTTGGGGGGGGCAGTATACTACCTAGCGCTGCTTGGGGGGGGGGCAGTATACTACCTAGCGCTGCTTTGGGGGGCAGTATACTACCTAGCGCTGCTTTGGGGGGGGAAGTATACTACCTAGCGCTGCTTTGGGGGGGGCAGTATACTACCTAGCGCTGCTTTGGGGGGGCAGTATACTACCTAGCGCTGCTTTGGGGGGGGCAGTATACTACCTAGCGCTGCTTTGGGGGGGGGCAGTATACTACCTAGCGCTGCTTTGGGGGGGGCAGTATACTACCTAGCGCTGCTTTGGGGGGGCAGTATACTACCTAGCGCTGCTTTGGGGGGGGCAGTATACTACCTAGCGCTGCTTTGGGGGGGCAGTATACTACCTAGCGCTGCTTTGGGGGGGCAGTATACTACCTAGCGCTGCTTTGGGGGGGGCAGTATACTACCTAGCGCTGCTTTGGGGGGGGGGGGGGGGGGCAGTATACTACCTAGCACTGCTTTGGGGGGGGGGGGGGCAGCATACTACCTAGCACTGCTTGGGGGGGGGCAGCATACTACCTAGCACTGCTTGGTGGGGGCAGCATACTACCTAGCACTGCTTGGTGGGGGCAGCATACTACCTAGCACTGCTTGGTGGGGGCAGCATACTACCTAGCACTGCTTGGTGGGGGCAGCATACTACCTAGCACTGCTGGGGGGGGGGGGGGGGGGCAGTATACTACCTAGTGGCGCTCCTAGTGGCCGGGGACTTTATTGCAGGAAAACTTAAAACCGTTTTACCAAATTTCTATCAGCATGTTTAATGTAGACCCGAGGGAGAAAAATTCTAGACCACCTTTACTCCACATACAGAGACGTGTACAAAGCTCTCCCTCGCCCTCCATTTGGCAAATATGACCATAATTCTATCCTCTTGATTCCTGCTTACAAGCTAAAATTAAAGCAGGAAGCACCAGTGACTCAGTCAATAAAAAAAAAGGTGATCAGATGAAGCAGATGCTAAGCTACAGAACTGTTTTGCTAGCACAGACTGGAATTTGTTCCGGGATTCTTCATATGGCATTGAGGAGTACACCACATCAGTCATTGGCTTCATCAATAAGTGCATCGATGACGTCGTCCCCACAGTGACCGTACGTACATACCCCAACCAGAAGCCATGGATTACAGGCAACATCCACAACGAGCTAAAGGCTAGAGCTGCTGCTTTCAAGGAGAGGGACTCTAACCCGGAAGCTTATAAGAAATCCCACGATGTCCTCCAACGAACAATCAAAGTATCAATACAGGACTAAGATCGAATCCTACTACACCGGCTCCGACGCTCAACGGATGTTGCAGGGCTTGCAAACCATTACAGACTACAAAAGGGAAGCACAACCGAGAGCTGCCCAGTGACACGAGCCTACAGAAGAGCTGAACCACTTCTACGCTTGCGTCGAGGCAAGTAACACTAAAACATGCATGAGAGCACCAGCTGTTCCGGACGACTGTGTGATCACGCTCTCCGCAGCCAATGTAAGACCTTTAAACAGGTCAACATTCACAAGGCCACAGGGCCAGACGGATTACCAGGACGTGTACTGCGAGCATGCGCTGACCCACTGGCAAGTGTCTTCATGGACATTTTCAACCTCTCCCTGTCCGAGTCTGTTATACCAACATGTTTTAAGCAGACCACCATAGTCCCTGTGCCCAAGAACACTAAGGTAACCTGCCTAAATGACTACTGTCCGATTGCACTCACGTCTATAGCCATGAAGTGCTTTGAAAGGCTGATCATGGTTCACATCAACACCATTATCCCAGAAACCCTAGACTCACTCCAATTTGCATACCGCCCTAACAGATCCACAGATGCAACCTCTATTACACTCCACACTGCCCTTTCCCACCTGGACAAAAGGAACACCTATGTGAGAATGCTATGCATTGACTACAGCTCAGAGATCAACACCATAGTGCCCTCAAAGCTCATCAATAAGCTAAGGAACCTGGGACTAAACACCTCCCTCTGCAACTGGATCCTGGACATCCTGACGGGCCACCCCCAGGTGGTAAGGGTAGGTCACAACACATTCACCACGCTGATCCTCAACACAGGGGACCCTCAGGGGTGCGTGCTCAGTCCCCTCCTGTACTCCCTGTTCACTCATGATTGCACAGCCAGGCACGACTCCAACACCATCATTAAGTTTGCCGATCACAACAGTGGTAGACCTGATCAACGACGAGACAGCCTATAGGGAGGAGGTTAGAGACCTGGCCGTGTGGTGCCAGGACAACAATCTCTCCCTCAATGTGATCAAGACAAAGGAGACGATTGCGGACTACAGGAAAAGGAGGACCGAGCATGCCCCTATTCTCATCGACGGGGCTGTAGTGGAGCAGGTTGAGAGCGTCAAGTTCCTTGGTGTCCACATCACCAACAAACTAACATGGTTCAAGCACACCAAGACAGTCGTGAAGAGGGCATGACAGAACCTATTACCCCTCAGGAGACTGAAAAGATTTGGCCTGGGTCCTCAGATCCTCAAAAGGTTCTACAGCTGCACCATCGAGAGCATCCTGCCTGGTATGGTACCTGCTCGGCCTCCGATCGCAAGGCAATACAGAGGGTAGTGCGTACGGCCCAGTATATAACTGGGGCCAAGCTTCCTGCCATCCAGGACCTCTATACCATGCGGTGTCAGAGGGAGGCCTTAAAAATTGTCAAAGACTCCAGCCACCCTAGTCAGACTGTTCTCTCTGCTACCGCACGTCAAGCAGTACCTGAGCACCAAGTCTAGGTCCAAGAGGCTTCTAAACAGCTTCTACCCCCAAGCCATAAGACTCCTGAACATCTAATCAAATGGCTTCCCAGACTATTTGCATTGCTGCCCCCCCCCCCCTTTACACCACAACTACTCTGTTAATATCTATGCATAGTCAGTTTAATAACTCTACCTACATGTACATATTACCTCAATTAACCGGTGCCCCCGCACATTGACTCTGTACCGGTACCTTCTGTATATAGTCTCGCTATTGTTATTTTACTGCTGCTCTTTAACTACTTGTTACTTTTTTTCCTTAACTCTATTTTCTTAAAACGACATTGCTGGTTAAGGGCTTGTAAGTAAGCATTTCACTGTAAGGTCTACCTACACCTGTTGTATTCGGCGCATGTGACGAATACAATTTGATTTGGGGGCAGTATACTACCTAGTGCTGCTTTGGGGCAGTAGAAAAATAAAAAATAAACAGTATTGCAGTACTGTACATTTCACCCAAAATAGATAGGAAATATGAAACGTTATGTTGAGCACAACAGAGGCGAAGCATGCAGAAAGACTAAACTAGCCCAGATTGTTTTGTGCAGTGATAGAGTAACACCCAGCCCCATTCCTGCCAATCACCTGTCGTGCTCCTTGTCCACCAGATGGTAGCGGGCACGGAAGGCCACCAGGTGGGCGTAGTAGGCTGGCGCGGGGATGGAGACGGAGCGGGTACAGCGCACGTAGGTGTGGCACAGCTGGTAGGTGAGCAGCTGGAACTCATCGGCCGTGAAGCAGTTGTCGTCCCACAGGACGTGGTAGTGGGAGGGCCGACTGGTCCCCTGGGGAAAGCAGACAGCAGACGTTACACATACTACACAAGCTCTATTTGGGGATTTAATGGAACTGTGGTATAAAAAGTGATGTAGAAAGACAATGACAATTGGGTTTTAGAATGAGGTATAGGCCTATTTGCAAATTTAGTCAAAATTTGTTCAACTTCAAAACCAAAGAGTATTTGGTAGTTTAGCTTCAGTAAAGAACTGTTTACCTTCCAAAAACCAAAACACACAGTGTGAAAAAAGTGCGTTTAAATTCTAAAAAGACAGCGTATTTCCTGAGACTTCATGACGTCATTTCCTGAGAGTAAGGTGCAGTGAGGCAGCAGGCTAGATGAACAGATGAATGCTGCAGTACCTGTATTCCAGCGTGACTGCAGAGGTAAAAGTCAAACTCGTAGGGGTGCGTGATGTCCGTGTCCACCGTGGTGCCAGCAGGAATGTTTCCACTACGTCCAACCTGAACGAAGAGAAGATGTCGATTTGGAGTTATTATTAATTACTGCCAATGTTAAAAACAAATCTTCCCATCTGTCCTGTTCTACTTCAACACCAGACACACACATCCATTCATTGAACATTCCCCTTGGACTCATTTAATGACGTAAGAAAGTGAACGAACGGAGGGAGGTGTAGTGTTTATTTTTTATATTTACCTTTATTTAACTAGGCAAGTCGGTTATGAACAAATTCTTATTTACAATGACGGCCTACCCCGACCAAACCCTAACGACGCTGGGCCAATTGCGCGCCGCCTTATCTCCACAGCTCTGAATGATGTAGTCTACAAATGACCAGAATAATGACTAAATTGATTTCTCCCTGTCCGTCAAAGTTCACTTCACTTGTAAACAAGGTGATAACTCCAAAAGCCCTGCTCTCCCAGGCCTCGAATGGCACTCCAGGTCCGTCAATTCACATCAGGCCTAATGCTATAATGGAATATAATTACCAGGGGTGAGGAGAGCAGGCCCATTGACAACAGTCTAATTGGATAATTAGGACAACCATTTAGAGCGGTAAATAAAGACCACGGACCAACTCTGTAACACACAGTTCCACCCTAATCTATAAAGGGCTTATCACACTGCTGTGCCAAACAGAGTTGAGTCAAACTGTAGTGAGCTGGCCTGGTTACGCATCTACTAAAGCTGTTGGAACGGTGTTAGAAGAAAATGTAAGAGTCAGCACATTTTGGGTGTGATTTGGCCCCATAGTGTGACTCAGGCATGGGTATTATCTCAGAATGACTCTAAGGCAGCTGGGAGGGTGGCCGGAAGGAAAAGTGGGCCCACTCACCCTTTCGTTGCGGTCGGCACAGAAGAGGCGGGTGTGGTGGCGTTTCTGGACCACGATGTAGGTGATGCCGGGCTGGTAGTCCTTCTCTAAGCCAATGCAGGCCTCGCGGATGGCCAGCAGCTCGTAGTACAACACCTGGGGTGGGCAGAGGGATAAAACGGGGTTAAAAACATTCATTATTGACGATATGACTTTGAATGTCCTCCATCTCCGTTATGGGCAAGTTTTTCCTAGTTCGCACCTGTTGAGGCGGATGATATAGGCCTCAACATTGCACCCTTTAACCACCATCTGACTAAGGGGCAGGTAAATAAGTGTTTACACTTACATACAGGTCAAAGCCCATGCATGTTATTCTAATGTCCTCTTAGTGGATCTTCATGATGTACATCAATGGTTTACTTACACAGATAGGTAGATGTCCTAACTTTAACAGCTTATTTAAAGAGGGACAACATTTGACATGCAACCTTTGACCCTCTGGTTTCTGAAGTTCTGGAGGTGGAGAGAGACTTAAATTTTTTTGTCCCCAGGATAGTCACTCGGTCTTTACTCACCTGTCTGAACTGGCCCTCTGACACTCCGTCCCTGTAGAAGATGATCCTGGTGGGCTTGTAGCGGGTTGACTTGTAGAACTGGATCAGCAGCTCTCGGACCATAGAGGCCAGATCCTGGATCACCTCCTGCCTGGGCCTCTGGACCCTGACTGTGGCACAGTACCTGCTGGGGTGGGCGTCCATACTGCCTACCACCTGGAGAGAGAGAGAGAGATGTATAGAGAGAAACAGGGTGGGGGAGAGAGAGAGAGAGAGAGAGAGAGAGAGAGAGAGAGAGAGAGAGAGAGAGAGAGATGTAAGAGAGAAACAGGGTGGGAGAGAGAGAAATGTAGAGAGAAACAGGGTGAGAGAGAGAGTGTGTGTGTGTGTGTGTGTGTGTGTGTGTGTGTGTGTGTGTGTGTGTGTGTGTGAGAAACAAACCAGCGCTGCACAAATTGATTAGCTCTGCACAAACATTATGAACTTGAATACAGTGGCGATACAGTATAGACCAGGCCACAGAAGTCTCAAACATGTAGTCCTCACGCCAGATGAGGCCCGCGAGCCTATTTAATGCAGCCTGCCGGTTGTCTTAGTAAATGTGGACCATGGTTGTAATAGTAAGAAAATATATAAATGTGGCCCCTGGGCAAAATGAGTTTGAGACTCCTGGTATAGGCCAATAGGAGTTAAGTGAACTCACTGCAGCAATGGAGGGCTTCTTCCCGTCTCCAGCAGGGGGGTGTGTAACGTCCGCCCCCAGGAAGATGATTGGCTGCTGGAATACTGAGGGTCTGGGTGGAGGAAGAGAGAAGGACAAATGAGGACAGAGTTCAAACAAAGGGTCTCTAATATGATTAAGGGTTTAGATTTCACACAATATGTACATTTATGTCAATCATAAATTGGAAGACACTTGATTGGGAGATTGAAATTGATGGAATTTGTGTACAAATAAAAGAAACATTCTCAAGACCAAAACACACAGTATTTGAAAACAGATATTGACTATTGTAGTAAGGGCTAAGGCCTAAAAAAGTGAATTTACTGTTTAAACGGATGCCCCGCTTCACAGGTCAAAAAATAAATACATTTGAACAATTAATTTGATTCATTTGAATGATTCTTTGACAAAACAAACGATTCACTACGTGATTATAGTAGTTGGGATTCGGTTTTAATCGCAGTGATCGAATCATGTGAATAAAATGTTTTATTTGTGAATTGCAAACAGTAATTTTAGGAAAAAATATTAGCTGCCTCCCTTTTGGATTATGTGGCGACAAAACTTGTTTTCTAGCTACTTCAAGCTGATTTATGCACACTTCTAAAGGAAGATAAATATGACTAAATTAAAAAAGGTACATACATTTCCAAAAGAAAAGGTGCTTGCTTTAGCTGAATAAAAATATTTGTTTGGTCATTCCACAGTCCTTCTATCCTCCAGCCACAGTGGCCACGTACCGTTGGTGGGGCACCAGGATATTGTTGATTCCCCCCAGCTTGACGTTGATCTTGAGGCAGAGGTTAGAGAGGGTCTGGGGGGACGTCTTCACCACGTTCTTCACCTGGACACACTGAGTGGCCATTCCTAGGAGAGTGTCTCCCACCCTCTTCACCTCCGCTACACAGGACCAGTAACAGGAAGTGATCAATCAATCTCTGTGCAATTAACAGTCAGATTAGGGAAGTAAAGATTAAAGTACCACCTATGCTTTAAAGGGAAAGTATTGATAGATACCAGACAGATGTACACTATCTGTTATTAACACACAACAGCACGCATCCCTTATCAAAGCTGCTTCAGCAACACAAGAGTTTCAAAGAATAGCAAATGCTTTGGTAGAAGTATTATATAGATACAGAAAATGTTAGACCGTGAATCAGCACGGATAAGGTGATTCCAATGAACATCATGTGAATATGTACAGTTGAAGTGGGAAGTTTACGTACACTTAGGTTGGAGTCATAAAAACTCATTTTTCAACCACTCCACAATTGTCTTCTTAACTATAGTTTTGGCAAGTCAGTTAGGACATCTACTTTGTGCATGACACAAATAATGTTTCCAACAATTGTTTAGACAGATTATTTCACTTATAATTCACTGTATCACAATTCCAGTGGGTCAGAAGTTTACATACACTAAGTTGACTGTGCCTTTAAACAGCTTGGAAAATTCCAGAAAATAATGTAATGGCTTTAGAAGCTTCTGATAGGCGAATTGACATCATTTGAGTCAATTGGAGGTGTACCTGTGGATGTATTTCAAGGCCTACCTTCAAACTCAGTGCCTCTTTGCTTGACATCAATGGAAAACCAAAAGAAATCAACCAAGACCTCAGAAAATAATTGTAGACCTCCACAAGTCTGGTTCATCCCTGGGAGCAATTTCCAAACGCCTGAAGGTACCACGTTCATCTGTACAAACAATAGTACGCAAGTATAAACACCATGGGACCACGCAGCCGTCATACCGCTCAGGAAGGAGACGCGTTCTGTCAACATAATTTGGTGCGAAAAGTGCAAATCAATCCCAGAACAGCAGCAAAGGACCTTGTGAAGTTGCTGGAGGAAACAGATACAAAAGTATCTACATCCACAGTAAAAAGAGTCCTATATCGACATAACCTGAAAGGCCACTCAGCAAGGAAGAAGCCACTGCTCCAAAACCGCCAAAAAAAGCCAGACTACGGTTTGGAACTGCACATGGGGACAAAGATGATACTTTTTGGAGAACTGTCCTATGGTCTGGTGAAACAAATAAACAACTGTTTGGCCATAATGACCATCGTTATGTTTGGAGGAAAAAGGGGGATGCTTGCAAGCTGAAGAACACCATCCCAACCGTGAAGCACACAGGTGGCAGCATCATGTTGTGGGGGTGCTTTGCTGCCGGAGGGACTGGTGAACTTCACAAAATAGATGGCATCATGAGGAAGTAAAATTATGTGGATATATTGAAGCAACATCTCAAGACATCAGTCAGGAAGTTAAAGTTTGGTCGCAAATGGGTCTTCCAAATGGATAATGACCCCAAGCATACTTCCAAAGTTGTGGCAAAATGCAGGGACAACAAAGTCAAGGTATTGGAGTGGCCATCACAAAGCCCTGACCTCAATCGTATAGAATATTTGTTGTCAGAACTGAAAAAGTGTGTGCGAGCACAGAGGCCTACAAACCTGACTCAGTTACACCAGCTCTATCAGGAGGAATGAACCAAAATTCACCCAACTTATTGTGGGAAGCTTGTGGAAGGCTACCTGAAATGTTTGACTCAAGTTAAACAATTTAAAGTCAATGCTACCAAATACTAATTGAGTGTATGTAAACTTATGACCCACTGGGAATGTGATGAAAGAAATAAAGCTGAAATAAATCATTCTCTCTACTATTATTCTGACATTTCACATTCTTAAAATAAAGTGGTGATCCTAACTAACCTAAGACGGAATTTTTACTAGGATTAAATGCAATTGTGAAAAACTGAGTTTAAATGTATTTGGCTAAGGTGTATGTAAACTTCAACTGTACACTACCGTTCAAAAGTTTGGGGTCACTTAGAAATGTCCTTCTTTTTGAAAGAAAAGCTAATTTTTGGTCCAATAAAATAACATCAAATTGATCAGAAATACAGTATTAATGTTGTAAATGACTATTGTAGCTGGAAACGGCAGGTTTTATGGAATATCTACATAGGTGTACAGAGGCCCATTATCAGCAACCATCACTCATGTGTTCCAATGGCACGTTGTGTTAGCTAATCCAAGTTTATCATTTCAAAAAAGGGTAATTGAGCATTAGAAAACCCTTTTGCAATTATGTTAGCACAGCTGAACACGGTTGTGCTGATTAAAGAAGCAATACAACTGGCCTTCTTTAGACTAGTTGAGTATCTGGAACATCAGCATTTCTGGGTTCGATTACAGGCTCAAAATGGCCAGAAACAAAGACCTTTCTTATGAAACTCGTCAGTCTATTCTTGTTCTGAGAAATGAAGGCTATTCCATGCGAGAAATTGCCAACAAACTTAAGATCTCGTACAACGCTGTGTACTACTCCCTTCACAGAACAGCGCAAACTGGCTCTAACCAGAATAGAAAGAGGAGTGGGAGGCCCCGGTGCACAACTGAGCAAGAGGACAAGTACATTAGTGTCTAGTTTGAGAAACAAATGCATCACAAGTTCTCAACTGGCAGCTTCATTAAACAGTACCCGCAAAACACCAGTCTCAACGTTAACAGTGAAGAGGCAGAGTCCCTCTGTCCAGTGTCTGTGTTATTTTGCCTATCTTTTCTATTTATTGGCCAGTCTGAGATATGGCTTTTTCTTTGCAACTCTGCCTAGAAGGCCAGCATCCCGGAGTCACCTCTTCACTGTTGACGTTGAGACTGGTGTTTTGCGGGTACTGTTTAATGAAGCTGCCAGTTGAAGACGTGTGAGGCGTCTGTTTCTAAAACTAGACACTAATGTACTTGTCCTCTTGCTCAGTTGTGCACTGGGCCCTCCCACTCCTCTTTCTATTCTGTGCTTTTCTTTCTTTCTTTAAAAAACAAGGACTTTGCTAAGTGACCCCAAACTTTTGAACGGTAGTGTATGTCTATGGGTGCCGCCTACCGTAGACTGGGGTCTTTCCAGGCAGGATGACGATGATAAGTTGCAGTCCAGAGTAGGTGTTCTTCAGGTGCCTGAACATAGGCTCCACACTGTCAGCTCCCTGGGCGTATTTACAGAAACACGGCTGGCCCTGGATGGGCATCCCAGCATCCTTGGAGATCTTACGCAGCTGGTCTGTGAAACCCCTATAGAAGGAGGTAGGTAATGGATGGAGGAAGAGAGAGGGATGCAGAAGAGAGTGATGGAGGAATTAGGGAGGGAAAGATGAATGAGGGAGGGAAAGACAGTAATGGAGAAATGAGGGAGGGGGAGGAGGGAAAAAGGGTTGTAAAGACCAAATATAATCTGGTTGGTTAGGGAATGGTTTAGTAACGTAATCCTTGAGAGTCGCTGTGTAAATTCTAAGGTTGTATCAGAGGCGTAGAGGACAAACTAATTACACAAGGATCACGTTCTTATCTGGAAGGCCATCTCCAACAACACAGGGAGGGATTCCTTTCCATATATCCCTGTGGCTATGTGAGAAGCTGCTTCATGAATAGGAGGGGGGGTATGTTTATTGGGCACCAAATGGAAGAAAATGTACTGAAACAGGGCAGGACTACCTGGACCAATAAGAAATGCTCATTTTCGTTTTCCATTGAAAATGTTGCCAAGGTGTGCCCTAACGAGCATAACCCAGTTGTACACATAGTAAGTGGGTGAAACAGATAAGACAGGTTGGTTCTTACTTGAGGATCTCCTCGCGACACTGCCTCTGTGTGGCGAAACATGCGATGGCCCACATCTTGATCTCCACTCCCGTGTGGAACTGTTTGCCCCTCATGTCCCACACCCCGTGACTTGGGGTGGCCACCGTCCGGTTCTGAAACCACAGTGTAGTACGGTTGATCTGCTGCGTGGTGTACACACACACTTCTGCATGCACACACACTTGTTTTTCTATCCTTGTGGGGACCTAAAATGTATTACCATTAAAAAGAAAATCCCTAACCCTTACTCCAACCTTAACACCTAACCTTAATTGTAAGCCTAAACCTAACCTCCAAGTTTAAAATAGCCTTCGTTCTCAGAGGGATCATTTTCCATATATTACAATCTTTGGAGACATTTGAGGATTTCAGGTCCCCACGAGGATAGAAAAACACAGTGCACAGTAATCACATACACCCAATGGAGTAGGACATGCTGTACAGATTCAACAGTCAAGACACTTCAGAAAGTCATGCAGGCACACATGTAGAAATTACACAGAAAATAATTGTGTGTAGACACCAACACTTATTGGATACGTTTAAAGCAAAACACACACAAAAAAGTATATGAACCCTTTGGAATTACCTGGATGTCTGCATAAATTAGTCATAAAATTTGATCTGATCTTCATCACAACAATTGACAAACAGTGTGCTTAAACTAATTACCACAAATTATTGTATTTTTCTTGTCTATATTGAATACATAATTTAAACATTCGTAGTTTAGGTTGGGAAAAGTATGTGAACCCCTACGCTAATGACTTTTCCAAATGATAATTGGTGTCAGGAGTCAGCTAACTAAGCTTTTTAATAATAATAAATAAAACCTCACAAAATTTGAGTTTGCTATTCACAAGAAGCATTTCCTGATGTGAACCATGCCTCAAACAAGAGATATCTCAGAAGACCTAAGATTAAGAAATTGTTGACTTGCATAAAGCTGGAAAGGTTACAAAAGTATCTCCCAAAGCCTTGAAGTTCATCAGTCCACGGTAAGACAAATTGTCTATAAATGGAAAAAGTTCAGCACTGTTGCTACTCTCCCTAGGAGTGGCCGACCTGCAAAGATGACTTAGCATTCTGCACCTTGTTCTTGCAATGAGGTTAAGAAGAATCCTAGAGTGTCAGCTAAAGACTGACAGAAATCTCTGGAACATGCTAACATCTCTGTTGACGAGTCCACAATACGTAAAACACTAAACAAGAACGGTGTTCATGGGAGGACACCACGGAAGAAGCCACTGCTGTCAAAAAAAACAAACATTGCTGCACGTCTGAAGTTCGCAAAAGAGCATCTGGATGTTCCACAGCGCTTCTGGCAAAATATTCTGTGGACATATTAAACTAAAATTCAGGTGTTTAGAAGGAACACACAACACTATGTGTGGAGAAAAAAAAAGGCACAGCACATCAACATCTTGGGGCGGCAGGTAGCCTAGTGGTTGGACTTGTAACCGAAAGGTTGCACGATCGAATCCCCGACTTGAGAAGGTAAAAATCTGTCGTTCTGCCCCTGAACAAGGCAGTTAACCCACTGTTCCTGGGCCATCATTGAAAATAAGAATTTGTTCTTAACTGACTTGCCTAATTAAAAAATAATAACAATATTAATAATAATAATAGTATATATATTTTTTTAAACAACCTTAAACTATGGTGGAGGGAGCATCATGGTTTGGAGCTGATTTTCTGCCTCAGAGCCTGTAAGGCTTGCTATTGTAGACGGAAAAATGTATTCCCAAGTTTATCAAGACATTTTGCAGGAGAATGTAAGGCCATCTGTTCGCCAATTGAAGCGCAACAGGACAACGACCCAAAACACAGAAGTAAATCAACAGAATGGCTTCAACAGAAGAAAATATGCCTTCTGGAGTGGCCCAGTCAGTCCTGACCTCAACCCGATCGAGATGCTGTGGCATGACCTCAAGAGAGCAGTTCACACCAGACATCCCAAGAATATTGCTGAACAGTTTTGTAAAGAGGAATGGGCCAAAATTCCTCCTGACCGTTGTACAGGTCTGTTCCCCAACTACAGAAAACATTTGGCTGAGGTTATTGCTGCCAAAGGAGGGTCAACCAGTTACATACTTTTCCCACCCTACACTGTGAATGTTTACACGGTGTGTTCAATAAAAACATTAACATATAATTGTTTGTTTTATTAGTTTAAGCAGACTGTTTGTCTATTGTTGTAATTTAAATTGAGATCAAATCACATTTGATTACCACTTTATGCAGAAATCCAGGTAACTCCAAAGGGTTTCCATACTTTTTCTTGCCACCGTATTTAGGCCTAACATGTATAGACTGAAAGACACAGGTGCAGTGTTGTTAAAAAAAATATCTTTCTTTTTCAAAACAGCTTATAAAAAGGTCAAATTTGAGGATTTCAACACTGAAACTGTCAAAATTGTATTGCCCTTAACCTTTACATTAACCCTTCAAGGTGAGGCAACAGAGGCTGAAATGACATTTTTGCATCTACTTTTTGGTATTTAATATTAGTACTTTCAAAAAGTAAACAAAAATGTCAAACTATGTAAATATATATTTTGTTTGTTTATCATACTACCATCAAAATGTCATGAATATTAACCACATTCAAAAAATGGACATAAATACATAATTTCAAAGCTCACATTTAAAAAGGCCATTACAAAACGGGACTACAGAGCCGTTGGAAAGTATTCAGACCCCTTGACCTTTCCACTTTGTTACATTATAGCCTTGTTCTAAAATTGACAACATAAAAAAAAAATCCTCAGCAATCGACACACGATGACATAATGACAAAACGAAAACGGGTTTAGAAATGTTTGCATAAATATTCAAACCCTTTGCTATGAGACTCAAAATTGATTTCAGGTGCATCCTGTTTCCATTGATCATCCTTGAGCTGTTCCTACAACTTGATTGGAGTCCACCTGTGGTAAATTCAATTGATTGGAAATAATTTGGAATGGCACGAACACACACGTCTATATAAGGTCCCACAGTTGACAGTGCATGTCAGAGCAAAAACCAAGCCATGAGGTCGAAGAAATTGTCCGTAGAGACACGATTGTGTCGAAGTACAAATCTGGGGAAGGGTACCAAACTATTTCTGCAGCATTGAAGATCCCCTGGAACACAGTGGCCTCCATTTTTCTTAAATGGAAGAAGTTTGGAACCACCAAGACTCTTCCTAAAGCTGGCCGCCAGGCCAAAATGAGCAATCGGGGGAGAAGGGCCTTGGTCAGGGAGGTGACCAAGAACCTGATGGTCACTGACAAAGCTCCAGAGTTCCTCTGTGGAGATGGGAGAACCTTCCAGAAGGACAACCATTTCTGCAGCACTCCACCAATCAGGCCTTTATGGTAGAGTGGCCAGACGGAAGCCACTCCTCAGCAAAAAGCACATGACAGCCCGCTTGGAGTTGGCCAAAAGGCACCTAAAGACTCTGACCATGAGAAACAATATTCTCTGGTCTGATGAAACCAAGATTGAACTCTTTGGCCAGAATGCCAAGCGTCACGTCTGGAGGAAGCCTGGCACTATCCGTACGGTGAAGGATGGTGGTGTCAGCATCATGCTGTGGGGATGTTTTTCAGCTGCAGGGACTGGGAGACTAGTCAGGATCGAGACAAATGAACGGAGGAAAGTACAGAGAGATCCTTGATGAAAACCTGTTCCAGAGCGCTCAAGACCTCAGACTGAGGGCGAAGGTTCACCTTCCAACAGGACAACGACCCTAAGCACACAGCCAAGACCATGCAGGAGTGGCTTCGGGACAAGCCTCTGAATATCCTTGAGTGTCCCAGCCAGGGCCCGGACTTGAACCCGATCGAACTTCTCTGGCGAGACCTGAAAATAGCTGTGCAGCAACGCACCCCATCCAACCTGACAGAGCTTGAGAGGATCTGTAGAGAAGAATGAAAGAAACTACCCAAATACAGGTGTGCCAAGCGTGTAGCGTCATACCCAAGAAGACACAAGGCTGTAATAACTGCCAAAGGTGCATCAACAAAGTACTTAAAAGGGTCTGAATACTTATTTAAATGTAATTAAAAAATATATACATTTGCAAAAGATTCAAATAACCTGTTTTTCCTTTTGTCACTATGGGGTATTGTACAGTGAGGGAAAAAAGTATTTGATCCCCTGCTGATTTTGTACGTTTGCCCACTGACAAAGAAATGATCAGTCTATAATTTTAATTGTAGGTTTATTTGAACAGTGAGAGACAGAATATCAACAAAAAAATACAGAAAAACGCATGTCAAAAATGTTATGAATTGATTTGCATTTTAATGAGGGAAATAAGTATTTGACCCCTCTGCAAAACATGACTTAGTACTTGGTGGCAAAACCCTTGTTGGCAATCACAGAGGTCAGACGTTTCTTGTAGTTGGCCACCAGGTTTGCACACATCTCAGGAGGGATTTTGTCCCACTCCTCTTTGCAGATCTTCTTCAAGTCATTAAGGTTTCGAGGCTGACGTTTGGCAACTCGAACCTTCAGCTCCCTACACAGATTTTCTATGGGTTTAAGGTCTGGAGACTGGCTAGGCCACTCCAGGACCTTAATGTGCTTCTTCTTGAGCCACTCCTTTGTTGCCTTGGCCGTGTGTTTTGGGTCATTGTCATGCTGGAATACCCATCCACGACCCATTTTCAATACCCTGGCTGAGGGAAGGAGGTTTTCACCCAAGATTTGACGGTACATGGCCCCGTCCATCGTCCCTTTGATGCGGTGAAGTTGTCCTGTCCCTTTAGCAGAAAAACACCCCTAAAGCATAATGTTTCCACCTCCATGTTTGACGGTGTGGATGGTTTCTTGGGGTCATAGGCAGCATTCCTCCTCCTCCAAACACGGCAAGTTGGGTTGATGCCAAAGAACTCCATTTTGGTCTCATCTGACCACAACACGTTCACCCAGTTGTCCTCTGAATCATTCAGATGTTCATTGGCAAACTTCAGACGGGCATGTATATGTGCTTTCTTGAGCAGGGGGACCTTGCGGGCGCTGCAGGATTTCAGTCCTTCACGGCATAGTGTGTTACCAATTGTTTTCTTGATGACTATGGTCCCAGCTGCCTTGAGATCATTGACAAGATCCTCCTGTGTAGTTCTGGGCTGATTCCTCACCGTTCTCATGATCATTGCAACTCCACGAGGTGAGATCTTGCATGGAGCCCCAGGCTGAGGGAGATTGACAGTTCTTTTGTGTTTCTTCCATTTGCAAATAATCACAGAAACTGTTGTCACCTTCTCACCAAGCTGCTTGGCGATGGTCTTGTAGCCCATTCCAGCCTTGTGTAGGTCTACAATCTTGTCCCTGACATCCTTGGAGAGCTCTTTGGTCTTGGCCATGGTGGAGAGTTTGGAATCTGATTGATTGATTGCTTCTGTGGACAGGTATCTTTTATACAGGTAAGAAACTGAGATTAGGAGCACTCCCTTTAAGAGTGTGCTCCTAATCTCCGTTCGTTACCTGTATGAAAGACACCTGGGAGCCAGAAATCTTTCTGATTGAGAGGGGGTCAAATACTTATTTCCCTCATTAAAATGCAAATCAATTTATAACATTTTTGACATGCATTTTTCTGGATATTTTTGTTGTTATTCTGTCTCTCACTGTTCAAATAAACCTACCATTAAAATTATAGACTGATAATTTCTTTGTCAGTGGGCAAACGTACAAAATCAGCAGGGATCAAATACTTTTTTCCCTCACTGTATGTAGATTGGATTCAATTGGTGTTTTTTCCTCATTTTAGAATAAGGCTGTAACAAAATGTGGGAAAAGTCAAGGGGTCTGAATACTTTCCAAAGGCACGGTATATGTAGTAACTTCATTTGAAGAGATTGTGATTTGGTCTCAATAGAGGTATTTTGCGATTGGTAAGCTAAATTCATTGTACTTTGCTTTAATGGCCATTTATTTCCTGAAAGTCAGACTCTTCCCACACGCCAACTAATTTCTCAGCTTCAGAATCTGCATTCTCCAAATGTAGCTTTCACAAAATTGTTCATAGTTAAAATCAAAATTTGATAACATTTCATTTGAAAATATGTACCAAAAATGCTTTTTATGTACATGGTGTAGTAACTTAGACACAGTAGAAAGATGAAAAAAAAAGTCAGGTCCTGCAACAAAATTAAACCAGAAGGCTGACCTCATCCAGTGTCCAGAAAAACTGTTTTTTTTTTTGTTCTCCTTGGGCAGTCCTAATCACTTTAAATGTTTGAATGCAAAACTGGGTCTGGGATTAAGGCTTAGATTTGATTTGACTGTTTCCAGTAAAATCCCGCTAATGTGACATCAACTCTCACAAATCGCAAAAAGTGAAATTGCAAACCAGTGAGCTAAAAAAAAAGGGGGGGAAAAAGCATAAACACCACAAAAGGAAGCTTAATTTAGTCATAGCATAGTGTCATCACGATCTGTACTATGCATTCTCAAAAAAAAAGCAGTAATGAAAAATGATGTAGCCGTGTTAGCATTGAGCAAAGACTACGAGTTTATATTAATCCACACAGACAGGCCTGTACTCAAAGTGTCTTCGAGTAGCCGTGCCGACCTGGGATCAATTTTGTTTTTGAAATCACTATGAATAAGAGGTGGACCAGATCCTAGATCAGCACACCTACTCCTGGATGATTCACAGAGAGAAAAGACAAACAGATCAAATCAAACCAAAGCAAGGGGGTTAGTTCCCTCATATAGCAAGGGTAGGTAGCGTGTCAAACAAACAGAGTATGGAGCGTGATTTAAAGGAAGGGTACCATAAAGTGCTCTGTGCTCACCCTGCCGCCGTATTGCAGCATGGGGGCAGGCAGCACACGCCCCGTCACGTGGGCCATCTCGTCGCGCACCTTGAACTGGAACTCCTGCACAAAGGGGTCAGACTCGTAGTTGGCACTGCGCACCTGCAGGGGTCACACACAGAGAGACAGAGAGAGGGCGAGAAAGGGGTGTTTAGGGTGGTGAGGTAAGTTGGTATCCAGAAGACTCGGACAAAACAGAGATGCTTGTTCTAGGTCCCAAGAAACAACGAGATCTTCTGTTGAATCTGACAATCTTGATGGTTGTACAGTCGTCCCAAATAAAACTGTGAAGGACCTCGGCGTTACTCTGGACCCTGATCTCTCTTTTGACGAACATATCAGGACTATTTCAAGGACAGCTTTTTTCCATCTATGTAACATTGCAAAAATCTGAAACTTTGTCCAAACATGATGCAGAAAAATTCATCCATGCTTTTGTCACTTCTAGATTAGACTACTGCAATGCTCTACTTTCCGGCTACATGGATAAAGAACTAAATAAACTTCAGTTAGTGCTAAACACGGCTGCTAGAATCCTGACTAGAACCAAAAAATGTGATCATATTACTCCAGTGCTAGCCTCCCTACACTGGCTTCCTGTTAAGGCAAGGGCTGATTTCAAGGTTTTACTGCTAACCTACAAAACATTACATGGGCTTGCTCCTACCTATCTTTCCGATTTGGTCCTGCCGTACATACCTACACGTACGCTACAGTCACAAGACACAGGCCTCATAATTGTCCCTAGAATTTCTAAGCAAACAGCTGGAGGCAGGGCTTTCTCCTATAGAGGTCCATTTTTATGGAATGGTCTGCCTACCCATGTGAGAGATGCAGACTTGGGTCTCAACCTTTAAGTCTTTACTGAAGACTCATCTCTTCAGTAAGTCCTATGATTGAGTGTAGTCTGGCCCAGGAGTGTGAAGGTGAGCGGAAAGGCTCTGGAGCAACGAACCGTCCTTGCTGTCTCTGCCTGGCTGGTTCCCCTCTCTCCACTGGGATTCTCTGCCTCTAACCCTATTACAGGGGCTGAGTCACTGGCTTACTGGTGCTCTTCCATGCCGTCCCTAGGAGGGGTGCGTCACTTGAGTGGGTTGAGTCACTGACGTGGTCTTCCTGTTCGGGTTGGCACCCCCCCTTGGGTTGTGCCGTGGCGGAGATCTTTGTGGGCTATACTCGAACTTGTCTCAGGATGGTAAGTTGGTGGTTGAAGATATCCCTCAAGTGGTGTGAGGGCTGTGCTTTGGCAAAGTGGGTGGGGTTATATTCTGCCTGTTTGGCCCTGTCCGGGAGTATCGTCGGACGGGGCCACAGTGTCTCCCGACCCCTCCTGTCTCAGCCTCCAGTATTTATGCTGCAGTAGTTTATGTGTCGGGGGGCTAGGGTCAGTCTGTTATATCTGGAGTATTTCTCCTGTCTTATCCGGTGTCCTGTGTGAATTTAAGTACGCTCTCTCTAATTCTCTCTCGGAGGACCTGAGCCCTAGGACCATGCCTCAGGTCTACCTGGCCTGATGACTCCTTGTTTCCCCAGTCCACCTGGCCGTGCTGCTGCTCCAGTTTCAACTGTTCTGCCTGCGGCTATGGAACCCTGACCTGTTCACCGGTTGTGCTACCTTGTCCCAGACCTGCTGTTTTCAACTCTAGAGATAGCAGGAGTGGTAGAGATACTCTGAATGATCGGCGATGATAAGCCAACTGACATGTACTCCTGAGGTGCTGACCTGTTGCACCCTCGACAACCACTGTGATTATTATTATTTGACCCTGCTGGTCATCTATGAACATCTTGGCCATGTTCTGTTATAATCTTCACCCGGCACAGCCAGAAGAGGACTGGCCACCCCTCATACCCTGGTTCCTCTCTAGGTTTCTTCCTAGGTTCTGGCCTTTCTAGGGAGTTTTTCCTAGCCACCGTGCTTCTACACCTGCATTGCTTGCTGTTTGGGGTTTTAGGCTGTGTTTCTGTACAGCACTTTGTGACATCACAAAGCAGCAGAGGCTGAATGAGATGCCGTCTGATGGAGTCTAATGGCGTCGATGGCAGCCTAACACCATGGCCAGGCAGTGTGCTGGTGACAGCTAGCCACCATGCCGCAACAATGCCATCTCCGACCTGGCATTTCACTGACCTTAATCAACACTGACCTGGGCCCGTATTCATTAAGCGTCTCAGAGTAGGAGTGCCGATCTAAGATCAGTATAGCCTTTTAGATCACAATGAACAATACAGGTGACCTGATCCTAGATTAGCACTCCTACTCAGACGTTTTGGCAAACCGTAGTAATATATCCTCCAAACACCGGTTGAGGGCATTACGAACATATTCAAATAATGATTGACATTGTCATAAAAAAATGTATTTTTATTAATTTATTCATACTATTTTATCCTTCCACAAGATATAGTCACGACAAAAATCTATGGTTGCTACCCAAGCCGGCTGGTCATTTGTTCTATCGGTTTGGTTGCCAGCGACCCAGTCGTTAAGTCTTTTGTTCTAAATCTATGGATGCAACAGTCGTTTGTTCTAAATGTTCCGTTGCCATGATGGCTAGAAACGTTTTAATAATTTTAAACGTTTTAGCTAGCCAGCCTACTTTGACTAACACAGTCATGTCAAACAGTGCAGCAAACTAGCTGCATTTCCTTTCTTTTCTATTGACCTCATATACAGTACCAGTCAAAAGTTTTAGAACACCTACTCATTCAAAGGTTTTTCTTTATTTTACTATTTTCTACATTGTAGAATAATAGTGAAGACATCAAAACTATGAAATAACACATATGGAATCATGTAGTAACCAAAAAAGTAGTCAAAATATATTTTATATTTGAGATTTTACAATGTAGCCACCCTTTGCCTTGACAGCTTTGCACACTCTTGGCATTCTCTCAACCAGCTTCATGAGGTAGTCACCTGGAATACATTTCAATTAACAAGTGAGCCTTTTAAAAGATAAAAAGGAAAGAAATTCCACTAATTAATGCGTTTGAGCCAATCAGTTGTGTTGTGACAAGGTAGGGTTGGTATACAGAAAAAAGCCCTATTTGGTAAAAGACCAAGTCCATATTATGGCAAGAACAGCTCAAATAAGCAAAGAGAAACGACAGTCCATCATTACGTTAAGACATGAAGGTCAGTCAATCCGGAAAATGCCTTTGGTCTGATGAGTCCAAATTTGAGATTTTTGGTTCCAACCGCCGTGTCTTTGTGAGACACAGTGTAAGTGAACGGATGATCTCCGCATGCGTGGTCCCCACCGTGAAGAATGGAGGAGGAGGTGTGATGGTGCTTTGCTGGTGACACTGATTCATTTAGAATTCAAGGCACACTTTACCAGCATGGATACCACAGCATTCTGCAGCGAGACGTCATCCCATCTGGTTTGTTTTTCAACAGGACAATGACCTAAAACACACCTCCAGGCTGACCAAGAAGGAGAGTGATGAAGTGCTGCAACAGATGACCTGGCCTCCACAATCACCCGACCTCAACCCAATGAGATGGTTTGGGATGAGTCGGACTGCAGAGTGAAGGAAAAGCAGCCAACAACCGCTCAGCATATGTGGGAACTCCTTCTAGACTGCTGGAAAAGCATTTTTGTGGTTACTACATGATTCCATGTGTCATTTCATAGTTTTGATGTCTTCACTATTATTTCTACAATGTAGAAAATAGTAAAAATAAAGAAAACCCCCTTGAATGAGTAGGTGTCCAAACTTTTGACTGGTACTGTATATATCCATAAAAACAATGCTGATTCATGATTTCGACTGGCTGAGAAAAGTTGCCAGCCTGTCTCGCCCCGACACGTTCATTACCAAAGGACAACTGGAGATCGAATTTCAATATTGAAACAATGTTGCAAATGTCGGAGAGAGACAGAAAGGTTATTACAAATCTCCGCTGTTGAAAACTAAATGCTAGTCCAAAAGAAAATGGGAGATAATGTCTAGATGCTTTTTAATAGTGGAGATCAAGTTTAAGCCTGGCTGAACTGACAAGACAGTGGATTCCGCAGTCAGATGGAACAGAGTAAATAGGCATTTCAACTCCATAGATTTAGCCGGTGTTAACTTCTGGAATAGACAACGGCTGGAATGGGGTTAACCAATCAGCATCCAGGATTAGACCCACCTGTTGTATAAAAGTAAATAAGCCTTCGTGCCACCAGGCGACACCACTGACTCACCAGCCGGCTGATCTCCTCCTGTCTGTCAGGTGCAGAGCGAGCCGTGGCTTTGATCATAGTGGACGTCTGATTATCTGTCAGTTTCTTGATGCAGCGCTGCCCTGCTACTATGTTACACACCTGCAAGGACACAGCACCAAAGCATTGAGTATATGGCAAAGCATTTTATTCACCAATGCCTGAATCACACTATTTGACCAAACTGAAGCCACGCTAAAAAGGACAATGTGAACAGACAATATCCGAGCCATCACAGTAAGGTTTGGGGGTCAGCCCTGTAGTGTGAATCAGGCAAAGAAATGAATATTTCTCACCTCCAGGGGCAGGTAGGTGTGCTTCTGCTCCTGCCCCACCTGGAGGCAGGGCAGGTGGGGATATTTGAGCTGCAGGCTGTACTTCTCTCTGAAGTACTGGGCCACCGTGCGTTCCACCGTTTGACCATTCTCCAGCTGCAGAGGGAACCTGACCACAACAGGTAGATGGAACGGCAAAGGTTAAGAACATCTTTAACATTGAAAGGGGCTGTGCAAGAGGGGCTTGTCTGGGTCTATGTAGAGATATATATATATATATATATATATGACTGTCAAAAGACAAGGTTATCAACAGCTCGAGTCTTCAATTTCTAGTTAAGATCAATACAGTGAAGATACAGAAACGGCCTCACAAAGCTATGAAAATGTTCAGCATCAGTAGATACTGAAAAACAAAGTAGCAGCAGATAAACAGCTGCATGTAATAGCATATTGGCCAACGATGACTAACACCCATTGACCTCGAGACAAGGATCTGACTCAGACATTTTGTGGTTCTGGTGAATTCTTGTGAATTGGTCATCCTACATTTAAGTGCTTACTCCCCTCTCATCCCATCCCGCCCCACCCCACACATACATACAACCACACCCCAGGCTCCATGCTCGTCTCCCAGTCTCTCTGGCCTCTCCTTAATCCCACTCCACCTCATCTCCGTCTAGTCCCACCCCACCATCTCTCTGGGGCGCTCTTGACTCACGTTTGATGGCTGGCGGGCCGACGGGTCACATTGCAAACACGGTACTTCCTCCGCATGGTGCCACAGTGTGTGACCTCCACCTTCAGACCTGGACAGGACAGTGACAGATTTTATGACCTCAGGGACGTGGGAATGACACAAACGTGTGTACAAAGGCACCCCCAAATCCTAGTTTACATCCGCATTCACGCACACAGACAAAACGCACAAAATACACTACCTTTGATTTCTTTGGTGAATTTGACCCGGTGGGAGTCTGTGAGAGGTCGGGGCTGCTCGTCTATGTTGTGGATGTCCAGGACCTCACACATGAACTGGATCACTGGCTGGGCTTTGTAGAAGGCCGTGGCAGACACTGCAGGACAGGCAGGGCCATCAAACACAAGACTCGATCCCACTCATTCAGATTTACTCATCACTGGCACTACCTGCCAAAACCGAGAGTAATCTCACTAGCTATTTACTGTAGATGCAAAATGTGAATTGATATTAGTCTGTCAAATACAGTTGAAGTCGGACGTTTACATACACCTTAGCCAAATACATTTAAACTCAGTTTTTCACAATCCCTGACAATTAATCCTAGTAAAAATTCCCTGTCTTAGGTTAGTTAGGATCACCACTTTATTTTAAGAACGTGAAATGTCAGAATAATAGGAGAGAGTATTATTTATTTCAGCTTTTGTTTCCTTCATCACATTCCCAGTGGGTCAGAAGTTTACATTAAATTAGTATTTGGTAGCACTGACTTTAAATTGTAACTTGGGTCAAACGTTTTGGGTAGGCTTCCACAAGCTGCCCACAATAAGTTGGGTGAATTTTGGCCCATTCCTCCTGACAGAGCTGGTGCAACTGAGTCAGGTTTGTAGGCCTCCTTGCTCGCACATGCTTTTTCAGTTCTGCCTACAACATTTCTATAGGATTGAGGTCAGGATTTTGTGATGGCCACTCCAATACTTTGACTTCGTTGTCTTTAAGCCATTTTGCCACAACTTTGGAAGTATGCTTGGGGTCATTGTCCATTTGGAAGACCCATTTGCGACCAAGCTTTAACTTCCTGACTGATGTCTTGAGATGTTGCTTCAATATATCCACAATTTTCCATCCTCATGATGCAATCTATTTTGTGAAGTGCACCAGTCCCTCCGGCAGCCAAGCACCGCCACAACATGATGCTGCCACCCTCGTGCTTCACGGTTGGAATGGTGTTCTTCGGCTTGCAAGCATCCCCCTTTTTCCTCCAAACATAACGATGGTCATTATGGCAAACAGTTCTATTTTTGTTTCATCAGACCAGAGGACATTTCTCCAAAAAGTACAATCTTTGTCCACATGTGCAGTTGCAAACCGTAGTCTGGCTTTTTTGTGGCGGTTTTGGAGCAGTGGCTTCTTCCTTGCTGAGCAGCCTTTCAGGGCATGTCAATATAGGACTCGTTTTACTGTGGATATAGATACTTTTGTACCCGTTTCCTCCAGCAAGGTCCTTTGCTGTTGTTCTGGGATTGATTTGCACTTTTCACACCAAAGTGCGTTCATCTCTGGGAGACGGAACGTGTCTTCTTCCTGAGCGATATGATGGCTGCGTGGTCCCATGGTGTTTATACTTGTGTACTATTGTTTGTACAGATGAACGTGGTACCCTCAGGCGTTTGGAAATTGCTCCCAAGGATGAACCAGACTTGTGGAGGTCTACAATTTGTTTTCTGAGGTCTTGGCTGATTTTTCCATGATGTCAAGCAAAGAGGCACTGAGTTTGAAGGTAGGCCTTGAAATACATCCACAGGTACACCTCCAATTGACTCAAATTATGTCAATTAGCCTATCAGACAGAAGCTTCTAAAGCCATGACATCATTTTCTGGAATTTTCCAAGCTGTTTAAAGGCACAGTCAACTTAGTGTATGTAAACTTCTGACCCACTGGAATTGTGATACAGTGAATTATAAGTGAAATAATCCATCTGTTTACAATTGTTGGAAAAATTACTTGTGTCTTGCACAAAGTAGATGTCCTAACTGACTTGCCAAAACTATAGTTTGTTGAGATGAAATTTGTGGAGTGGTTGAAAAACGAGTTTTAATGACTGTAAACTTCCGACTTCAACTGTACATCACGCCAGAAACAGCCATTTGTCATCAATTATCAGTCATCATCATTTTTTGCTATTTAGGCTTATATCTCAAATCAGACCAAGTACAGCAGCACAAGGTCTGTTTCATAGCCAGGGACACCACCTAAGTACCTCAGGGAAGGGACATGCCAATATGGCTCTCAAACATGAAATAAAACCTAGGAGGAACATCCACATCCCTCTGGCTTTATGTGCCGTTAGATGAAGGCCCTAATGCTTTTTCCACCTGAATGGAGACATGAGTAGAGAGGAAACAGATGCTTCACTGACACTGGGATAACTTCACAGTGACGTCAGGGCCACATCTGACAGCGACGATCGGAGCATACATGCAATTAGAAATGATGTGGAGTGCAGGTGACGGTCACTCTCCCCGGAGACGGTAGGGTTGTCATCCCCATAAACAGGAATCAGAAATGATGTGGAGTGCAGGTGACGGTCACTCTCCCCGGAGACGGTAGGGTTGTCATCCCCATAAACAGGAATCAGAAATGATGTGGAGTGCAGGTGACGGTCACTCTCCCCGGAGACGGTAGGGTTGTCATCCCCATAAACAGGAATCAGAAATGATGTGGAGTGCAGGTGACGGTCACTCTCCCCGGAGACGGTAGGGTTGTCATCCCCATAAACAGGAATAAGAAATGTCATGTATGTTTTGATGCTTGTGATAGTGGTGATACACTACTCTTGGGAGTATGAAAATGAAAGGGTTTTTTGTTTGTTGCTTACACACACACACACACACTTTCTCAGTGTTGCTGTATCTTCAGCTAGGATGTGTGTGTGTGTGTGTGTGTGTGTGTCCCCTGGTGAGATAAAACAGATCATTGGCGCCTATTTGCTTTCGCGCTCTTTTAGGGCCTCTTCTCCTCATTGCTTGAGCACACAATGACTAATGAAAAAGAGAATCATTTGCAGACGCCTGGACTTTTTCTGCCTTTTGGTGGCGAATGGGCGATGGGCTAGACGAAGCCAAATGATTTGCGAGAGAGGGAGAGCGGGAAAACCGCCTGAGAGAGAGGGAGAATGGGGGGGGGGGGGGGGGTGAGAGAGGCACTAAGACAGAGAGAGCAGTCAAACACTCCCCAAAACAAAAGCAGCCCACCAAAATCGCTCCCAAACACAAAGCGCCCCTCAGATCCCTGCACCTCCGTCTCCACAGCAACCGCCTAGGCAGTTCCCACAAAGCAAGAGACACACCCCCCCACACACCCCCACTCCACCTTCTACAAAGGCTATGGCCAGCCCACCCACCTATAACCAGAATCCTCCTTCCAAACCACCCTGTTGCCAGCATGCGGCACAACACCCACTATGGAGTCCTCCCATATTAGGTAGAAGTTGCCCCAAACACTGATACAGGTTCAGGGCCTGTATTCATAAAGCCTCTCAGAGTAGGAGTGATGATCTAAGATCAGTTTAGCCCTTTAGATCACATTGAATAAGATTACATGGACAGGGGGACTTGATCCTAGATAACAACTCCTACTCTGATCCATATGGCCCCAGATTTTTTTTTCTTTTCATCCCACTAATGGTTAAGGTTAGGATTGGTGGCAACGTGATGTGCGTCGTCCTCACCGTCAATATTGAGCATCATCTTCCACATGGCGGGGCGTACAGACTGGTGGAAACCAAACCACACCTCTCTCCCCCCTCCCAGGGGATGGTCGTAGCCCTCTGGGGCTGAGAAGAAGGAGCGACCCACTGGAGTGTACCTGGAGAAATAGAGAGATAGTGAGAAGAGTGAGAGAAGAGAAACAAAACAAGGGAAGAGAGATAGAAGGGGGATAGACAGGAGAATGGGGAAGTTAGTTTCCACAACCTGGACAAGAATCTTGGTCAATAGCGCTTTGCACAGTGACAGTCTGACAACAATCTATTTTTCAATTGACACTGAACATCAATGAAACGAGAGGGTGAAAACTCCACACGACCTTATCGACATCCTATCACTGAGCGGCAAAGACTAATTAATAACAACATTTACGTTTCCTAGAAAATCCTGGACACATTCTGTCAATGCAGTAGCCTGAAGCTATAGCAAACATATCCTTATGGCAGGTGTTTTTATTTAAGACTTAGGTTTTATTCAGTATTGGTAGGCATGCTGATAACACATTGTTTTTGAGTGGAGGAGGCTACGAGTGAAGTCTGGTATGAAGGCATAGGTAGTCACTATGAACTTGATTTCCTGACTGATTATCGTCAGGCCATGAAAACAACCACATTTTGTTTTGCAAGGGCATACATTCACGTGGTTCATTACCAATGTGGCACTAATCGGAAGTGAGTCCTCACTGAAATTCAGTACTTGATTTGTCATTCAGAAATGATCTTGGAATAAAATCAAGTCTCTCGGGCCAGCAAATGAAATACCATATGGGTTTATTAGGCCTACATCTCCAGTAAATAAATCTGACTCAAAAGTAAAAAGAACGTGTAGCAGAGTTGCGTCGTTTGCTTTTAAATCAGTTTACTGAGGTTGCCAGGAATAAATGCTCAACTTTTCAGAAATGCATGCATCCTGTTTATCAAATAATTAACCCAATCACATAGTTATAACATTCCCTATTATGACCACTTGGTTGGCGACTGTCTAACTCACTTCATGGAGGGCAGGTGTCGCAGCACAACGTCCACAGCGTGTACTGGGTTGGTGCTGATGGGCTTGTCCAGCTCCAGGGGCTCAGGCACGCTGCGGCCGGTTAGCACCTCGTGCAGCATGTGCCAGCTCACCAGAGACACAAACTTGATTGAGACCTTAAAGGGCCGGTCCTTGCCCCCCTCACCCGGTAGAGTGACATCCAGATCCACCTGTGTGTGTGTGGGGGTTGGGGGGTTAGAGGTGTGTGCGTGCATTAACACATCAAGAAGTGTGGGAGCGTGAGTGAGTGTTTTCGGTCTTGTCGGAGCGCCAGGTAGGTTTGACTGTGTGTGTGTGTGTGTGGCTGGGTGTCAGTCCACATCCATCTTACCCCTGCGGTTGCCACAGGCAGCGGGTTGGCTGTGTACAAGCTCCTCTTCCCATCGTAGACTGGCCGACGATCCCCAAAGATGGTAACCTTGAAGTGCTGCACCATGGAGTCCACCACCTCCCTACAGAACACAAGACCAAAACAAGTTGACCTCTTTAGACTTGTCCAATGGTCTGCAACCTGTGGCTCTTTATCTGCCCATATGTGGCTCTATAATTAGTGTTCAAAGTAATAATAATAAATAAAACACAAGTCGAATAAAACATCAAATTACCTCTAGTCACACTTCAACAACCACATGAACAACCCATCATCTGATACCATGTGAAACATTTTGGAGATCCTAGCAAAAGGCAAACTCCGTTATTCTAGGCGTACCTGTTGACGCGGCGCGGGCACTTCTCGGGCTTGATGTCCACCTCATAGAGGTAGACGTCTATCTTGGGGATATCCACCTGGAAGCAGTTGGCCAGCAGCTTGATGGGCTTTCCCATGGTGCCATAGCCAGGCCGCCGTGGCACAGTGAACAGGGGCTGGGCTCCAACGGCTCCTAGAGATGGAAGGAGGGGGGAGAGAGGGAGAATGGAAAAAGGGAACAATCATTCAATTTCCATTACAACAGACCAGTTCTTTGAGGAACAGGCTTAGATTAGGAAATTGCTAAATCGGCTTTGTAGTGGCTACTTTGACGAAAAAGTTAGGTCTCAATCACCTGCTGCCTGTGTGTCAAGAAGATAGAGATGTTGGCCGAAAGAATCTACTGGAAGGAACCATTTTAGAAAGTACAGAGACAGCGAGGAATACTATGGGGGGGGAATACAAAGGTTTGGTTTCACTATGAAAAATTAAACCGAAACAAAACACCCAGACGTGTGTGTGTGTGCGTGTGTATGTGCACACAGCGGTGCGTCCCACACATTGCCACCCCCAGGCACAGGATGTCTTACACAGTAGTCACTTTAACCCAGTAGACAGAGTTATTTTAAAAACACCCCGATGTGCCACACTCATCCCAGTGCCATTTTGGGTCTGCCGTCTCGTGGCCTGCCCATCAACATCAGCTGATGTAGAAAAAAATTAAAATAAACAATTCGCCTTTTGAAGCGTCGCGCTGGTTTAGCCGAACATTTGCTTTGACGTTGTTGTTCAGATGGCCTACGTGAGACGCTGAACTATTGAGCAACACTCAGTCTAACAACTGAGTTCAGATGAGTCAGTATATTGTTTTTACATCCTAAACTATACTGAACAAAAATATCAAACGGAACATGTAAAGTGTTGGTACCATGTTTCATGAGCTGAAATAAAGATACCAGACATTTTGCAGATGCACAAAAAGCTTTGGTTAACATTCTTGTTAGTGAGCATTTCTCCTTTGCCAAAATAATGCATCCACTTGACAGATGTGGCATATCAAGGAGCTGATTAAACAGCCTCATTACACAGGTACACCTGGTGCTGGGAACAATAAAAGGCCACTCTGAAATGTGCCGTTTTGTCACACAACACAATGCCACAGATGTTGAGGGTTGAGGGAGCGTGCAATTGGCATGCTGACTGCAGGAATGTCCACCAGAGCTGTTGACAGATATGGTAATTGAATGTTCATTTCTCTTAGCCGCCTCCAACATAGTTTTAGAGAATTTGGCCGTACATCCAACCGGCCTCACAATTGCAGACCAAATGTAACCACGCCAGCCCAGGACCTCCACATCCAGCTTCTTCACCTATGTGATTGTCTGAAACCAGCCACCCGGACAGCTGATGAAACTGAGGACTATTTCTGTCTGTAATAAAGCCCCTTTGTGGGCTGCACCCTTTCCCAGTCATGTGAAATCCATAGATTAGGGCCTAATGAATTGATTTCAAATAACTGATTTCCTTAGCGCTGTAAAAAAATATATATATATAAAAAAATATATACATAATTCGGTGAAATTGTTGCATGTTGCATTTAAATGTTTGTTCCATATACATATCCTCATCACCCCTATTCAACACTCCCATCTCCATCTCGCAACTCAAGAAGACAAGCAGAAAGTAAACCATGGGAGTTTCCCCCTCAGCCTCTCTCTGGTACTCTCCACCGCCAAAACCAAACTGCCCCAACGTGTCATTAATAAATGAGTGTCAGGGCTATGAATGATTCACCTCCTATTGAGTCATGATGAGCATACGAGTGGGTGTCAGTTCATTCGGAGCCCCAGCGCAGGTGGGGGGGGAAATGGAATAAAAACCATTACAGAACCCTCTCTCAGGTGCTGCCAGCTCATGGGCCTAGAGCATGAGTAAAAATGTTTGTTTAGGGCTGTCTTTCAGAAGCTGGAGCGTTCATGGTTCTCTCCCCTTCCGTTTCTCTCGCCTGGTGGACCTTGAGGGGTGGGTACAGGGGTGACAGATGCAGGTTGGGTGTAGGCTAAGGCTAGACCTTGGTGGGTCACAATGACAGCAGAGAAAGGGGGAGAGAGAAGTCTGGAATTCCAGCCATAACTGTCCCACGGACACACACCAGCCCTTTGTGATGGAAATGATCCAGGGGGCCGAGGGGAGACTAGTGCAGGTCTCAGACAAACAGAGAGAGCGAGAGAGACACATGGGTTTACTCATACCGCCACACAAAAACACAATCAGACCGTGAGAGACACAGGCGCTCTCTGACACACAGATTGCTTTTCCTGTGCTGCGGTGGGGGTGAGTAAGCCAAGGAGGAGGAGAGGGAGGAGTAGGATGGCTGGGGGAATGGGCAGGGAGGGCTGGTATTCCTCTCAGGCACGCATATTGTACTACTAGCCTCCACGCTGCATGAGTCACTGGGCCAACGCAGAGAGAGAAACACAGGAGGAGCAGCATCCTGCCTCTGGACATTGTGCCAGGCATTCTATATAAAAATACAAATTTTAAAACACTTTCCTTCTAGTCCTGATGTTCTTTTACACACACACACACACACACACACACACAACAAGATATTGCGCGCACACACACACACACACACTCTCTCACGCACGCATACACGTCCTGCTGATGTGCGTGTGGGTGTAAGCATTTCACGGTAAGGTCCCCACCTGTTGTATTCGGCGCATGTGACGAATACAATTTGATGCTGTCTTACAGATACACGCACGCACAGGTGCCTTCTGACACGCCCTTACCGAAACACGCAAGCAAGCTCGACCAACCATACACACAGGAAAGCAGCTGCAGCGTCATCATCCCACCATGCAGCGAGCGAGACACAAAGAAACACCAAGGCCACAAAGAGAAAAGGAAAACACACACCCACAAACAGCGGATCAGGAATTCAGAACACTGCAACAAACTACTCAACATTTCCAAGCTTCCGGTTATTAAACCTAACCCTCCTGGCCATTTCTCCCTCAGACATTCAAAGAAATGGATTCAAAACACACTCGTGTGCAGAACTAAACTCGATCGCAAAAATCCCTTCCAAGGCATGTTAGCCTATTTTCTGTCACTGATCATTCAGAATGCTTCTCAAGCACACACACGGCCTAGTATCTCTCAATTCTCCCCCCCCTTCTAAACTATTTGAGCCCCTTGCAGACAAAACAAGTACAAGCACGCCCCTGGGAACTGTAGAGGGGAACGTTGTGGAGGGATGCGGCTGTCCGGGACCAGGGCAGGGAGGTAAGTAGAGGGGGGAGCTGACTACTCTAGTCTGAGGTTTCTCTGACACTGTGTAGGCCAATGGCCCCGAGCTGGCACTGTCCTCAGGTCACCCACTGCCCATATAAGGCATGCTCAGTACCAAGCAAGCAACATAGCAGAGACCAGTGGCTCAGTGGAATACACACACACACACAAAGGAGTGTGAAGCTGAACTAACTGCTCATATGACCTCATTGACCTGAGATACACACCAATGGATCAACCAAAAATGTTGAAGTCTACAAAACTACAAAGTTGATGCCTAAAATGCACAACATGATTAGTACTCAACTATCCTGGAATACCATGACCTGTGACCTATAGGCCTTCCCATAGACATAACGAGATTACTGACAATGAGAGATGGCCTACTCAAAAGCCCATGTGGAGGCATCAAAGGCTTGTGGTCTGCGTCATTTAGCGGTGAGAGGGAGCAGGTTCAAGGAAACCTCCCCCTCGTGCGTTTACTCTGAAAGTGTGTGTGTGTGTGGTCAGAAGAGTCGTAAAAGGAAGAACGTGTTTTCCAAACAGAAAGATTCTAGGTACTTTCAACGCTTTGTCTCGTTTTCTTTCCTGACCGCATGTTACGGACTACAGTACAGACACCAACTAACAGAGGCGGTAAACTGGGTAGTATTCGTTAGGGCATACCGTAGGAAAACAGTGTACAACAGAAAACAAAAACTAGCGTTATTGGACAAGGTCAGATAGCGGTCAGAAACAGGGAAGAACTTTCTTCAGTTTGATGCCTAATGAATATGTCCCTGATATTAGAAAGGACAAGTCAGTGGGTATGTGGAGAGATAAGGAGGCGTCACAGAACTGACCTTGTAATGACAATTTCTCAGTCAAACTGTAACAGAAGTGGATGTGCCAAAATGGGACCCAAGCGATAAACTCGACAAGGTTGGCTTTGTGCAATTGTTCCATCATTTATTTAATTTAAGTGTCTTATGAGCAAGCCGGCGTTGGATCTCAGGCGACCTCAGCTTGCTACACTCATAGACTGGACGCTGTTTAATGTTGTGAGGTGAAAATTTACTAGGCTATATCATCACAGGCTAGGAGAGAAACCAGTAACATCATCCCTGAAAAGCAGCGGATATCTACACTGATTGGGGTCTTGTTCAGTAGGCATGGAATGGATGCAAACACTCCAAAACAGACTCAAACAGAGATGCATTCTACTACCTGAACTCAATCAACTCAAACAAGAAACTCTAAAAAAATATTGCAAGAAACTCTTAAAACATATTGCAACGGTGTGCCCTAATGAACATTACCTAGTTACCATTACACATCAAGTCTGGGCTCTCCCCTCCTCGGTCCCGCTGCCTTCCACAATGATTGTCTGAAAACGTACTCACACAGACGCAGGGCAGGCCCACACACACACACACAATACAGCTGTTGTATGTCTAATTCGGATAGGCCTGGGCTGTGGGAACAGGGCGAGTGCTCCGATGCGGGGCACAAAGGCGTCAGTCACAGCAGGCAGTGGCCCAGGCACACGAGGACGGACGGACGCACACAGTGACAGAGCGCCGCGGGCTGAGAGGGACTGATGCGTGTCAAACTAGTTTATTCCCCCCTCTGTCACTTGTCCCATCTACCTCAGTGCTCAGAGAGTGTCGGGCACCGACCGGAGCCACCACAGCTGAGGCCACTCACTCCACAAACAAACACAAGCCAAAGCTGTACAGGGAGACCAAGGAGGGAGAGGCAACATGAAGTACCCTGAGGATGGATGGCAGGGGGGGAACGCAAGGCAGGCTGGACCTTGAGCGGATACGCACACCAACACCTGAATGAGCTAGCTCTGTTAGCCTGGTCGGAACATCAGGGTACTAGCGGAGGGGAGGGGACAATAAAACATGTTTAGTGGTCAGGAAGAACCTCCGACTGTGATTAGGACTAGGAAGGAGGGAGAGATATGGACTGGCATTAGGCCAGGGGTCGCGTTAATGCAGAATTGTGTGTTTGTAACGACAAAACATAAAAAACGCAGAACAAATCTCTTGCTGTGTTTTGTAAACGCAGAACTAAAATGCTTCTTATTGGAGTTTCTGCTGGGCATTGGACTCATTTTGTGCTTCAGTTGCACTCATGAAAGGGCATTCTATCAGCTGACAGCGCTCTGACTGATGTGCAGCTGCTTTTCTCTGCTAAATTGCAGGATGAACTTCTAGCAAAACATTAGGAAATGTCGCTGGCTACATTCTTTCCATGATAAACATTAGAAATATAATGGCCATGCATCGTTACACTTATGAAAATTATGCTATTTTCTGCCAAATGTGTTGCACTAATGTATTTTCTGTGAAGGAAAACTACAGTTGCAGGCCCATGATCACTCTGTTGAAGCAAAAAAAATAAAACGCAGGTGAAATGGTTTAAAAACACAGGTTGATGGTCTGTGGGCTCATCTCAATGAAGTCAGTCAGTGATATAAAAAAATACCTACTAGTGCCAGCCAATCAAATGCGTTGTTTCAGGAAAGCACACACACACAAAAAAAATACTTTTCTGGGATAATTTCTCACTTTCAACAATGTCAGGCTCTGTCTTCTCTCCCTCAGTTCTCCCACAAAACAAGTTTGGTTACCCCCTTATAAGATACTCCCCTCACATCAGCCCTGGGTCCCTCACTTCTTGTCTGAACCCTCCTGCACTGTGCCACTCCGTGTTGTGTTCCCCCCTCAGCAGGGTTGTGTTCAGCAGGCACGCAACGAAAAACGCTTTGTAACGGAAAGAGAAATGTAGTATTTCCTCATAGGACAACTCCAGGTTGTCCCTCCCTGTTGTCTGTTTTCTTCCGGTTGGTGCCTAATGAATACTCCTCAGGCCTAGCCTGTGTGTGAATATTCTAGCTGATTGACCCACTCACAATCTTGTGATGTTGACTATGTGTCCTAACTTTGGACAAGGATTTGAAAATCAAAGGGGGTTATCGACTTCGCCTTTTTTTACTCAAATAAAGTGAGGCGCTACAGAGGCAGGAGAAAGAGAGAGATCAAGGAGGGAGGATAAGAAAGGTGGTGGACGGGGGGGGGGGTTAGGTGAAACAAAAGAGCGGGAAGAACAAGAGGAAGGAGAACAGAAGGAGCGGGAGGGTGTGAATCAGAAAGACAAAGAAAACTACCATATATGACTATTCAAACATAGCTACTGCTAACAAACTTTAAGTACCTCAACCACATTTACCTAGAAGACCCCCTTGATAGTTAGTAACTGAGTCAATCACCCTTGGGGGGGGGGGGGTCACCTGTACTGCCTGTGTGGTGTCCCTTTTTCTTTCGGTAAGCCCCACACAGGTGTGTGCAGATGAGTGTGTGTATGTCACGGGCGTATCCATTACAACAGGAAGCAGCTGCACTTCTCATGCACTATTAAGCGTGCTAGGTTACACACCCAAAACCCCAACTGACAGTAGAACTCATCTTAACATCACATACAACTTTTGGCACAAATGTTGTTGTTTTTTTAAATGGGAAAGAAAAAAGAGGGAAAAGGGCCTCAGGATCTCGTTACGGTATTTTTGTGCATTCAAATTGCCATTGATAAAATGCAATTGTGTTCGTTGGCTGTAGCTTATGCCTGCCCATACCATAATCTCACCATGGGGCACTCCGTTCACAACGTTGCCATCAGCAAACCGCTTGCCTACTCGACACCATACACATGGCCTGCGTTTGTGAGGCCGGTTGGACATACTGACACATTCTCTAAAAACGACTGGAGGCAGCTTATGGTAAAGAAATTAACATTAAATTATCTGGAAACAGCTCTGGTGGACATTCTTGCAAACAGCATGCCAATTGCACACAAACTACTCATTTTAGTGTGGCCTTTTATTGTCCCCCGCACAAGGTGCACCTGTGTAATGATCATGCTGTTTAATCAGCTTCTTGATATGCCACAACTGTCAGGTGGATGGATTATCTTGGCAAATGAGAAATGCTCACTAACAGGGATGTAAACAAATTTGTGCACAAAATTTGAGAGAAATTAGGTTTTTGTGCGTATGGAACATTTCTGGGATCTTTTATTTCAACACATGAAACACGGGACCAACACTTTACATGTTGCATTGATATTGTTGTTCAGTGTAATATCCAACCTCATAAGAACAACATTTTATGATCATGTGTTGCCTTTCAAATACCATACAGACAGAGCTACAACATGTACTGTGTGATGGATGTGATTTTAATGTTTAAAAGCTCAAGTCATATCCTATGAGCACTAGCTAATCTGGTCTGTTTCTCAAACGGCACAAACGTTGCATGCTGCCAGACTACCATTGGAATGAACAGTGTGTTAATAAGCAGGCCAGGCAATCAATTAGCATTTTCTCACGCCACACTCTTCTTAGCAACGAGGGCCCCCTTTCAATCATTCACTGAGGAATCAAGTCCACTGTTCTGTTCCCCCTCATGGGTACGCAGCTGACGGAGAGAAAACACCTGCCCTGTTCAGGTTTGTTTTTTAGGGCACACTGTAGCAAAATGTTTGGAAACAGAAAAGCAAAAATGAGCGTTTCTTATCAGTCGAAGTCCAGATAGTCCCACCCTGTTGTAGCCCGCAGTCTACCATTTGGTGCATAATGAACATGGCCCAGTTATCCCCTTTTTAAAACCTCTACAACCTTAGGAGGCGTGGAGGTCAGTTGCCAGGGGGGACCTCCTCTGGAGGGAATTAATATAGCTCTGTCTGGCCTGGCCATATCGGGTGTCACTCACTGGGTCTACCTGCTAGGGTATTGTTGCAGGAGAAGTGGAAAGTTTCCGTTACGACTACAGACAATGCAAACTGTAAAGACGGTTTCCCTGGCTGTCATTGTAAAAGACAAGGAGGAACAGTCTGACCTAGGCTACCATCTAGGTTATACAGGGTCTACTCTATTATGGATGCTTCCCTTTTTGATTTAGGCCTAGCCTACACGTCACCACTGTTCTGCAGTCTACTCATGAGAAAACATGACCAACAGGACCATGCAGTACCACTTACTATTCAAACTAAAACACGTTGAATAAGGAAAAGTAGTCAGTAACTTTGCCTCTCCTGAACTAGGACCCTATAAAATCAAAATCAAACTTTTCTAATAGAAAAAAAACAGAACTGTATGTTCTAAGTCCATAACAATGCTCAGATATCAGGAGACCACTTTTGAGGTCTGGGGGGGAAAAAAATCTAAGAAATGTTGGTGTAGTTACCCTTTAATGCAAGTGTGCACCAGCTAGAGACAGTTGTTTGGCTTGCAGTGTTTCTGTAGCGCTAATGTGCATGCAGTTAGCTAAACAAATTGTCACTGGATTGATGCAAATAATGATATAATTCTGCCAGGTAAGCACAGGCTACTTTGTGGTTAACATTTAGTTGAGACTGTTTTTGGGAAAGCCTTTCCATCTACCAGCAAACGGTTATCATTAGCATTATCACAAACGCTAGACATATGTGCGCACCGCACACGGTATGTAAGCCAGCGACATACTACCCTGCATCCCACTGCTGGCTTGCTTCTGAAGCTAAGCAGGGAAGGGCCTGGTCAGTCCCTGGATGGGAGACCAGATGCTGCTGGAAGTGGTGTTGAAGGGCCAGTAGGAGGCACCCTTGGCCTAAAGAAAATATCCCAGGGCAGTGATTGGGGATTTCGCCCTGTGTAGGGTGCCATTTTTCAGGTGGGACATTAAGCAGGTGTCCTGACTCTCTGTGGTCATTAAAGATCCCATGGCACTTGTAAGGGTGTTAACCCAGTTGTCCTGGCTAACTTCCCAATCTGGCCCTCATACGGTCACCTAATCATCCCCAGTTTACAATTGGTTCATTCATCCCCTGTAACTATTCCACAGTTCATTGCTGTAAATAAGACTGTTCTCTGTCAACTTACCTGACAAAATGAAGGATAAATTTAAAAAAGCAAACAAGTGCATTTCTATACCTTTGAAGGAAAATACAAATCATTTTGTTCACATCTTACAATTAACTTGGGCTGTTGGATTTCTTGATTCTGTCCACATGTTCTGTAACTGATTTCTTTGGGCCCTACTGACCTCTGATAAACAGCATGGCACATGACTGCTGTGACAAACAAGATGAGCCTATTGCTGAACCACAGGAGGCTGCTGAGGGGAGAACAACTAGTAATAATGTCCAGAACGGCACAAATGGCATCAAACACCGGGAGACCATGTGTTTGATACTATTCCACTCATTACCACGAGTCTGTTCTCCCCAATTAAGATGCCACCAATCACCTGTGTGCTGAACGTTTCATCATGCATAACCATGTGGACTTTTCTATGACTAACGATTGAGTGTCATGAGTAGGAAGATACCCATAATGGCTGAAGTGTGAAATATGATGCCACAAAACTTTTGTTAAGTCTCCATTTCATTGCATTCCTCCACTTATGACTAGCCCAACTTTACAAGACTTCAAAGACACTGTACTCCCACGTGGTGTGTATAGAATTACATTTCACCTGTGACTCACACATGGCCAACAGACAACTGTTGAGGAACTCCCCTAGCTACAGTTAAACAAAAAGTAGCTGATGGCCATTCATGAATTTACCTAGGTGCTTTTACATACACTAGCATTGTTACGTTAACGTTAAATACAATTCCATTTCAACTTACTGTGCATGTGGGCAGGACGGTTGGTCATTATGATGGGGAATCGTATTAATATCTAAAGGATCGTGTTAATAAACAGACTTTCCAAACGTATGTTGTAGACCCACTTCCCCTCTGCTTACCTCACGTCAAAATAAAAGCCCCCCAAAAAGTATTCCTCTTTTGTCCACTTAAGGCACACGTGCAGGACTTATTTTAACATGAAGCCAGCAGAAAACAGACCCAAGTTAGAGAAGTATGTTTAAATTTGTTATTTTCGATGTTTTTTCTCAATTTCCCCCCTGCATAAGGACAATCGGCAGGGTAAATTGAAATGACATTTGATTTAACTTCTGGCTTCCAGCGGACTATTCAGTTTTTTTGCAAGCTAATTACTAGCAATTCTAGAGTGTAAATATTAGCGTAGTTAAAAGCAGCTAGCCACGAACGAGACACCTCAACCAACACCTGTGGGTTGGCGTTGTGTCTTAAGGAAATTGACATGGACCAAAAAAAACACTCACATTGGCTGGCTAACTAGGAATCAAATACGTTTATTTTTTTGGCTGGTAATACCTTTTTTTCTGCTTGTGTTGCAATGTCAGTGTTGGGAAACATGCAACAATTTGCTCATATCATGCCAAAATGATTTACTAATGACAGCAAATTACCTGTCGTTCCGATTTCCATTCATGAGGTCCCTGCCCGGTTTACTCCCCGGATCACAGATGTCAAATGTCAGGAACTCTTGCTTGGTTCAATCTGGTTTATCGGCAGTTCACAACACCGCACAGGCGATGCAACCGAGTTGTTACGGGTTCCCCCGAATTCTCTTCTCTGCTCACTGTCAAACGGGCCCCTTTTCCAGTCCCTTTGGATGAGTGTCTTCCGTGTCCCGGTGTCTGCAAGTCGATCAAGGTATCCAATCAGAATTCACTGCCACGGCGATACTTGCTCGAGCCTCAACGACGATGATAAACTAGCCAGCTGTTAGATTAGCAAATGGATTGAGACAAGCATAGCTAACAGACAATGTCAAGATATCATAATTGCAGATTCAATGGGCTCTTTAGTTTATTACCAGTTTACTGAATAAAAATCTTATAAATTCAGTTTTACATCCAGAAGAAATCGAGTTTAAGGCTTGCTAGTTGGCGATAATTAGCTATCTAGTCATCTAGCTACCTACGACTACTAGTTCGAATTCTCATCCGACAATAGACAGCTACTTATCACTCAAAGTCTGCTAACGATAGGCAGCTTGCACCCGTTTTGATGTGCAGCCTTGTTTCCACTGATGTCACTTTCCAACAGCGGCCAGCCTCGCTGTTTCTAGGCTGTCAACTCCCGGTTGCATTCGCCGATATGACCAAGATTTTCATCCCGGTTGCCTGTGCTCAACTCTGTAGGGCTCTGACCAACTAAATATGGTGAAGTTACTACTCTGACACCGACAGGAAGAGGTGGGTTCTATCTCAAATAGGAAACGCCAAACGTCAAAATGAAGCACTTCGCCCAAAGACAGTACAGTATGAAGATAGGCAGAAACTGCTTCTACACTAGAAATCCCCGATCACGTTAGCTAGCTAAGCTCATGCGCAGAAACACGTCATCGGGTCTAACGGTTGTCTCGCGCACGTGCACGCCGTCAATCAAAGACACCCCCCTCAATGTTATTTTGGACGAAAATGAAAACGAATCAGTTTGTCACTTTCACGAGGTCTGAATAAAAACATGTTCAATTACTTAAGACATTGAATCGAATCTAGGTTGTGCCTTTAGATTTCGAAAAATTAACAACTAAGGAAGCCCGGCCTGGTCTGCCTGACCAGTTTCGCAAGCGTTCCTGCAAGTCTCGCGATGTTGAGCCTCAGTTTACAAACTCTGTGCTTTGACTTTAGCCAATGGGAATAAATCATATTCCAGTAACACAGAGAACATCTCAGTTCTTACGTCAAAATGTTTCCCTTTTCCTCTCTGTAGACTGACATACATTTGTTTTAAATCTATTAAGGTTTCAGATAGTGGTTGGAGCTTTCTGATGTGATTTAGGCTACAGATATACAATTGGGTTTTCCAGGACTGACCATAAATGCATTACGTTTGTCTGTATGCAACAAAAATCAACAAGAGTAATAAAAAACAAATGTATTTTCTTTAAAAAATAGCCCTCCCCAACAGAGTCCCCATACTATTACATCATACAGAGCCAAAATAAGTTGCTTCCATGTCCTTTCATTCAACCAATTGAGAAGTGCTATGACAAGGACTGTTCTTGATCAGTGGCTTTTATATTGCTTAGTCAGTGAGGCTGGGTGGAGCGGATTCGCTTGTGTCCTCATCATGATGCTTTTCCCAAGGTAATTCCATGTTCTCCCCTGTTGCAAGGTGCTTTGTGTCTTCAGTGAGTGAAGATAAGAACTGCATCTGGATCAGTGTTGCTGGGCTTACCCAAGCTGAATTTGAACACAGAGGGGCCGGGGACTAACCCTAACTGCAAAGGCCCCGCTACATTGGTGAGCCCAAATTCATTACAGGTTATATACAAATCACCTTGGACACGTGGGGTCAGTAAAATGGTGTACAAAAGCATTTTGAGTGCGTAAGTCCATAAACATGAATCCCCAAAACATTGGCATATCATTAAATCTCTATCGTCATTCCCTTCCAACTTAAAAGGTGCTCTACCACCCATCAGACATGATTGGTGGCGCTTGAAGGCCAAGAAGTGAAAGTTGTCAGACTACTTTTCACATAGTACCCCCTTGAGGATACACTCTGACACTACTCATCACAACAATACCGAAAACAGCCTTTCAGTTCACCGTTTACACAACTGAAGCTATGACTGACAGGCAAAAGTGAGCGTAATAAGCTCCTATCTCTAGGAAAACAGAAAGAAGGTGGCTCAGAATATCCAGTCATAATAAAAATGTGTTACATGCGTTTCATAAAGTCAGAAAGTGATCAGAAGTGAAGGCAGGGCATATTGAGTAAGTACCCCCCCAAATAACCTGTGTCGCAAACCCCTATCTGTGTTGTCCATGCACACAGCGCACCAATGGGGGATCATACACTAGGCTGGGAGGAGGGGAGCTGAGGCAGAGGGTTGAGCGGGGTATGGATAGGGGGAAAAAGGGTGGTGGTGTTGGAAGTAGGGGGCAAGTATTCATGTGGGGCTTTTAAGGGGGGGAAGTGCATGCGTGGAGGCAGCTCGGTACACACTCAGGAGGAGAATGTGAGGGGGCATGAGTGTGCTTGTGTTGATCGACGCTGTGGTCCATGTTTGTAGGTAGGACAAGCTATGTACAAAATGTTTTAAAAAAAAGGCGCTATGTGTGCGTACAGTGTGTGTGTAGGTGTATGTCAACTTAGTGTATTGGTGTGTACGTCGTCCCCATTGACATAGGTTGGAATGTGTAGCTAGAATGTGTAGAATGATCATATAGCCAAGGTCAAGTGCTAAAAGTGAGGGAGAAACACTTTTCATTCAGTGTTCTCTGGCCCACATCTTTTTGCTGCTTTCACACCTACAAAGACAAGATAAAGACCTTGTATTGCTACTGTTACGCTTGGTTCAGCAAGCTTAGAGGTTGTAGGTGTGAGAATATGTATTATGTAGGTAGGTGGGGGGGGGGGGGGGGGGGGGGGTGTAGACCTGTGTGTGAAGGCTGAGGGAAGACAAATCTGCCCATTCTGAAGTAACATAAACCAATCAGGTAAAGAAAGTGCCTCGTAATCCCTTTCGCAGAGTAAATGCATTCTGACAAAGATTATCTTCCTGTTTACATAAGTGCCCCTTTTCCATTGGTAGGCATCACATTAGGCTGGTTAATAATAATAATGCTGGTTTAGGTGCATGGGGTGTGAGTATATTCAAGTATATTCAATACACTCAATGCAATGGTCCCTCTAACTTCTACATTGGCCTCTCTCTACTGGCTAATTTTAAGAGGAGACTCCCCAACCTGCACAGATACAGTGAAGGACTTAAGTCTCATGTATCTACGATATAATACACCTGCTCTTACTATCTCTGCTCTATTTCCACTATTACGAGCAGAGGGCTAGCCTCACACAGACACTTCATATTAGGTGCAGGGTGGGCGGCATTGACTACATGCTAATTTCTAAGTGCTAAGTGCTAAAGTACCATACATCCCGTAGCGCGCCTCAAGGCCATAAAAAAATAAAATGGCAACACAAGAATGGAGTTCATGATAAAAAAATGTAAACGATTATAAGTGTGTCCTTTTTGTCGCCCTTCCCTCGCACAGGGGTCCCCATGACTCCTGTTGTACCAGGGGCTTGGAACAGAACACTGGCATCCGCCGTGCGGATAGGTAAGAGGCAGCATTGTGGTGGCAGTCAAAAGTCTCGGGGCAGCTCAGCGCCCGTTTTCCTCCCCTCCGTATTGCATACATAGGAGTGTGGAAGGTCGCATACAATAATACCCTCCCCCCCCCCCCCTCTTCTTTAAAAAAAAAGTCAACATAAAAACACACAGTCCTGGTAAAGTAAATACAAATAAACACTTAATAATATCAACAATGATAATAATAACCGTTGTGCAGGACGCTGCAGAGTCTGCCTGGGTTGATCAGGTGAGGGATGTATAGTTCTGGTACTGGGGTGGTTTGGCTGTGGTGGGTCAGTCAAGAGAGGGTATGTGGAGTGTGTGGGTGGTCACAGCCATGGAGGGAGGAGGAGAGGTGGAAGGCTTCCAGTGGGCTCCCGGGCCCCTCACCGAGGGATGGTGAGTCTTAAGGACAGTGGTGGTGATGGTGGTGTGGGGTGGTGCTCAGGCGAAGTACATGGTCCTCAGCGTGTCGTGGTGAATCTGCACCGCCTTGGCCAGAGCCTGGGGGTCCCGACCGTTACTCTGCCCAGAGACATGGCTGCCCTCCCCACTACAGTAAGGACAGAAAGACACAGGACGCAATAAGTACCGAATAAGATCCAGAAATGATATGGTGCTTATCTTCTTCATTCATTTTAGGTTGAGGCATACAGCTGGATCTACACAACAGATGGCATGGAACTTGAATTCATCTTAACAATTAGACTACATTTGAAGTCTTAAACATCTGACAACAGATTTAAGTGGAACGTCCCTTTAAACGTTAACTAGACCACCATGCTCACCTGTCGTGCTCCTTGTCCACCAGATGGTAGCGGGCACGGAAGGCCACGAGGCGGGCATAGTAGGCTGGCGCGGGGATGGAGACGGAGCGGGTACAGCGCACGTAGGTGTGGCACAGCTGGTAGGTGAGGATTTGCAGCTCGTCTGCGGTGAAACGATTGTCGTCCCACAGGACGTAGTAATGCGAGGGCCGACTAGTCCCCTGCAGAGTGGGCAGACCATTTCAACACTCAAGAGGGGGAGGATTACTTGAAAACATGAATAACTAGTATTAGGGCCCTGTGTTTTGCCTGGATTTTAACCTTTTGTTTAAAGCTTTAACTTCAAACTGTCCGCTTTTCATGTCAGGTGGTCCAGCATCATCCTCAGACAATTGTTTAATCTTTGGTGTAATTCTCATTCATGAATAAGGCTTAAAATACAGAATCAAATCTTGCTATGTCACATGATTGTGCCAATCACAGGGCCCTAACTATATGTTTTTAAACCTGCTCTTTTAAAGTTTTTCATATGCACCGTTTTAACTTACATTCATTGTTATGTTTTATGTTGTGTATCGTGTAAATATATGCATGCTGCTTTGTTGGAGATCACTCTCAATGTGATTTCTCAATGTGATTTCTATGGTTAAATAAATAATAAAAGTATACAAATTAAATAACCATGGAGCCACAAAGGAGCGTTAAAGAGCTGTATGTGACTCAAGAGCCAGGAGGTTTAGAATGGCTCAGGTTAGACAAACACAGCTGGACAGCAGCAGGAAGCTCCTCCCCACTCACCTGTATACCCGCGTGACTGCAAAGGTAGAAGTCAAACTCAAATGGGTGAGTGATGCTGGTGTCCACTGTGGTCCCTGCAGGAATGTTACCACTCTTCCCGATCTACAGAAAAAGACAATACAGGACAACGATATTTCATTACAACCGCAGACCACATCAAATAAGCTCACAGGCCGCATTTGGCCCGCGTGCCGATAGTTTGAGACCCCTGTTCTAGATTGAAACCTATAAAGCATGATATAGTTATGGTTAGAATAGCTCTGACTGTTGACTCACTCTCTCAGACTTGTCGGCACAGAAGAGGCGTGTGTGGTGGCGCTTCTGGACCACGATGTAGGTGATACCAGGCTGGTAGTCCTTCTCCAGCTTGATGCACGCATCCCTGATGGCCAGAAGCTCATAGTGGAGTATCTATGCAAAAAATATATATAATTTACTCGTTATCTGTCCAAATGATATCTTTAGAGGTAGTTGCATTGCTCCTCTCTTTCTATAACTCTTCCCAGTATTGTGTATTATTGTCACGCTATACTATATCAAATCATACTTATTCAGAGATGAACTACGTACCATTACTTTACTGCTATAAACTACTAGTCCTATTGGTCAAAGTGATGGAAAATATAGTGATCTGGCCAATCCAACGCTGTCACTTATAAATAATGAAAAATGGATCCCCATCTCTATTGACAACCATTTATAACCCCCAGCGACAGAGACCAGTAAGTACCTGTGGCAGCTGCCCCTCAGGCACTCCGTCCCTGTAGAAGATAATCCTGGTCGGCTTGAAGCGGGTCGACTTGTAGAACTGGATCAGCAGCTCTCGCACCATGTAAGAAAGGTCTTCGATAATCTCCTGTCTGGGCCTCTGGACCCTGACTGTGGCACAGTACCTGCTGGGGTGGGCGTCCATACTGCCTACCACCTGGAGGGAGAGAAAATTAAAAAAAATAGGAGAGAGGGATGAGAATAAAAGAGAAATGAGGGGACTAGCCATGCAGACACAGACTAGGGCCTGTATTCAGAAAGCATCTCAGAGTAAGAGTGATGATCTATGATCTGGTCCCCCCTGTCCACGTAAATCTTATTCACTATTAGCCAAAAGGCAACTGATCCTATATCAGCGCTACTACTCAGACTCTTTGTGAATCCAGGCCCAAAACTCAGAAACCACTCCTAAAAATCAAAAACTTTGAAAATACAGAGATGAGCTGAAAAATAAAGATTGACGACCCAAAACATCAATATTTAATTCAGTGTTCTATGATTCACCTCTAGCCAATGATACAACGTGAGCACTAGCATCCTCTAGAGGCACAGGATAGGCGGTGTGGGAAGCTCTGTGTCGTCAGTATCTATAACAGTAACCTTGTAGCCTTACGCCTTGTTATTGTGAGAAAAACGGTCATCCTTCCTGACCGCCTCTGTAAGCGCAGACACACACCCACAGAAGCACATACAGACGCATACAGAGGTCTGTGTGACTCAACAGCCTGTCATGATCGCTTGGCAACCACACAGCCAACCACAGCCAGGCCCGGGTTGCGAGGATCGGGGTGACGTCATTTCTTCCCTGTCTGAGTCAGTGCTGAGCCATTCTCTTCCCCACCTCTTCTTCTCTTCCCTCCCTCTTAAAATGTGATGTACTCTTAATACATAATAATTTGTGTTAACATTGTGTAGTGGTAGTATTGGAGAAGCAGCCTTACAGCGGTAATGGAGGGTTTCTTCCCATCTCCAGCAGGGGGGTGTGTTACATCGGCCCCCAGGAAGATGACAGGCTCCTGGAACACTGCTGACCTGTGAGACAGGAAGGGAGAAGGGACAAATGTCTGATTTTAAAGAGTGCTCATATACATGAATGCGTTTCCACCCAGAGCACATTAAGACCAAGTTCGTATCCATTAGGTACCAAACGCAACAAAACAAACTGAAAAAGGAAGGGACTTTGCATGCCATAATGAACCCAACCCAGTGGAGAGAGTTGGTGAAAGTTTACCGTTGGTGGGGCACCAGGATATTGTTGATTCCCCCCAGCTTGACGTTGATCTTGAGGCAGAGGTTGGAGAGGGTCTGGGGAGACGTCTTCACCACGTTCTTCACCTGGACACACTGAGTGGCCATTCCTAGGAGAGTGTCTCCCACCCTCTTCACCTCCGCTACACAGGACCAGTAACAGGCAGAAATTAAGTACAGATCCATAAATGCTAAACGGAAGCTATTATACATGGAGTACAAAACATTAAGAACACGTTCCTAATATCGAGATGGCTGGATGTCTTTTCGGTGGTGGACCATTCTTGATACACACGGGAAAGTAATTGCAATGATGAGATAGATCTTATTTGTTTTATTATCTTGCTGTCATACTGCGTTCAACAGTGTTCGATCTTGCCTAGCTATCTTGTATCAAGAGGACCACAATGGAAATAAGTCCCAGACTTTGTGTGTTATCCTCCATGATTTTACTCATGTGCACGTATGGTTTCTTCAAGTTTTGTGTGTGCTTGTTTTCTTTTTAAATGGTCAAATATATATATATTTTTTTATTAAAAAAATGTTAAGTGCTGAATGTGGAAAACCCAGCAGCGTTGCAGTTCTTGACACAAACCGGTGCACCTGGCACCTACTACCATACCCCGTTCAAAGGAACTCTTTTGTCTTGCTCATTCACACTGAACGGCACACATACATAATCCATGTCTCAATTGTCTTAAGGCTTAAAAATCCTTCTTTAACCGGTCTCCTCCCCATCATCTACCTACACGGATTTATGAAAAATGTTCTGTAATATTTTCAATTGTTCAATATTCTATGTCACGTATGTGTTATGCATTTTAAATTATATGCAATTATTAGTCATGTAAATCCTGCATTTCTTCAGTTTTATCTGTGAACAAGAATAAATCAACTCAAACTCAGCATGAATAAGGCCAATCTTACCATAGACGGGGGTCTTTCCAGGTAGGATGACGATGATAAGTTGCAGTCCAGAGTAGGTGTTCTTCAGGTGCCTGAACATAGGCTCCACACTGTCAGCTCCCTGGGCGTATTTACAGAAACACGGCTGGCCCTGGATGGGCATCCCAGCATCCTTGGAGATCTTACGCAGCTGGTCTGTGAAGTTCCTGAGGAGAATGGTGAACATTTTTTGTTAGGAAAGGAACCTGGTTCACATGGTGGTGCTGTCTGCGGAGTCCAGGACTGTGTTTATTAAGCACCAAACGGAAGACAATGCACTGAAACAGGGATGTATTATCTGGATTTCTCCAACAGAATGCTCATATCCAATTGCAAAACATTTTAGAACGTTTCCCATAGTGTGCACTAATGAACACAACCCATACATACCACAGCAAGTAAATCTTGAAATATAAAACAAATAACACTATTCTAACACACAAAACTACCTAGAAAAGCAAATATTTTATCTTTAGATATTGTTGCACTGACAGGAATCTCTAATACGATGCCTGAAGATACCCACACTAACCCGACTCCCAGAAGGGTACTTACTTGAGCACCTCCTCCCGACACTGTTTCTGGGGGGCGAAGCAGGCGATGGCCCACACCTTGATCTCAATACCGTTGTAGAACTGCTTTCCCCTCATGTCCCACACCCCTTGGTTGGGCGTGGCGATGGCCCGGTTCTGTGAGGTGGAACAGGTGGGAGACAAAAGCTTCAGAACCAGATCAATGTCAGGGCTGTTTGCACTCTGTGAAATCCACAACTACTATAGTGGGGACTGACTTCTGAAGCCTGGTTTGATATAGAGTGGTGAGCAGGAACTCTGTGGACTCTGTGTCCGGAAGTAATTTAGTCATTCATCGTAGCCGTTGGTGCTCTGTCGAGTTGCTATTTTCTTGGGTTTTCTCGTGTCAATTAACTTGTGGCATTCCTGGATTACTCATAAAACTAACAAGGTCTGATTTAAATCAACAGTATTCAGTTTATAAAAAGGTTAAGGGTACAAGACTGTGTACATGGCTGTGTTGGCAAAATCACTACATATCCCCTCAAGCAAAGCGGGGAGAGGCTACCCGTTGTCACAGTTCCAAGACCTGTCAGAAACGTCCAGCTAAACCTACGCCAATGACGCCGGTGGATCTCAAAACTGAACTTGGATCCGCGTTAAGTAGAAATGATATTCTTCACCACAGTTGTCTTACGGCAGATCGAACCAGCCATGACTATTCAACAACACAATAAATAATTATATTTTTTCCCCCCAAGTTTCTTTCCAGCGAATTTCTTAGTTACATGATTGTATAACTAGCAAAGGAGTTTTGAAGTTGAGGGTACAGTATTTATGAAGTTTGGCAATGAGGACGAAAACTAACAGGATATAGCTGGGCGCACATGCACACGACATTAATTCAGGAGATGAATTGCAGTTTTTATACCCTGATATCAGGAAATGGCAGCGAAAAGTTTGATTAAACAATTCAGAGACTAAAACGAATACGTCAGATGACATATTTAAGGAGAGCGAATCGATATACAATCCCGAAATCAGCAGTAACTGTCAATCGTAAAACAAATCTTAAAAAACGATGTTTGAGTGAACATGAATCCAGAAAATGAATGGTGAAGTCCTCCTCACCACTCTATAGCCTACTGGTGAGTAGCTGTGTGGGCTACTCCTGCTGTTACTGTCATATACACTACCGTTCAAAAGTTTGGGGTCACTTAGAAAATGTCCTTGTTTTTGAAAGAAAAGCACATTTTTGGTCCATTAAAATAACATCAAATTGATCAGAAATACAGTGTACACTGACTATTGTAGCTGGAAATGGCTGATTTTGAATGGAATATCTACATAGGCGTACAGAGGCGCATTATCAGCAACCATCACTCCTGTGTTCCAATGGCACGTTGTGCACTGGGGCCTCCCACTCCTCTTTCTATTCTGGTTAGAGCCAGTATGCGCTGTTCTGTACACCGCGTTGTACGAAATCTTAAGTTTCTTGGCAATTTCTCGCATGGAATAGCCTTAATTTCTCAGAACAAGAATAGACTGACGAGTTTCATAAGAAAGTCTTTGTTTCTGGCCATTTTGAGCCTGTAATCAAACCCACAAATACTGATGCTCCAGATACTCAACTAGTCTAAAGAAGGCCAGTTTCATTGATTCTTTAATTAGAACAACAGTTTTCAGCTGTGCTAACATAATTGCAAAAGGGTTTTCTAATGATCAATTAGCCTTTTAAAATTACAAACTTGGATTAGCTAACACAACGTGCCATTGGAACACAGGAGTGATGGTTGCTGATAATGGGTCTCTGTACACCTATGTAGATATTCCTTTAAAATCAGCTGTTTCCAGCTACAATAGTCATTTACAACATTGACAATGTGACAAAACAAATTGCTTTTCTTTCAAAAACAAGGACATTTCTAAGTGACCCCAAACTTTCGAACGGTAGTGTGTATATATATCTGGACAGTAAATTGTGCTAAAAGAATTGAGCCCAATGCGAGTAGCAAATTAATTACTCCTCCATTTACCCTGCTGGACCAAGTACACAGCATTTTTATTTTTTGCACTAAGTACACAGAATTGAAAGGATGCTTAATGTGGCTGTACTAGAAGCGTGATGTCTCTTACCCGTCCTCCATACTGTAGGATAGGGGCAGGCAGCACCCTTCCCGTCACCTCCGCCATCTCATCCTTCACCTTGATCCCAAACTCCTGGATGTACGGGTCCAGGTTAAAGTTGGCATTTTTCATCTGTGGACAGACGGGGACAACAGATAGGATATGTGTTATTCATTCTCTCGTGTCACATTCACACTGCACAATGCTGTGCTGTCAATTCACATCTAATCTGTGGAGAAAATAATAGGAAGTAATTTACTATGTAAAATCTTTTCCCTCAAGTCTAGTAGTAGTGTGTTCATCTGTGTTGGATGGTCTGTTAAATTCATTAATGCCAATTCTCATGCTCATAGCTGGTAGTTTCGCATTGCAGCCTCCAGCCACCAGGCGACACCACTGACTCACCAGCCGGCTGATCTCCTCCTGTCTGTCAGGTGCAGAGCGAGCCGTGGCTTTGATCATAGTGGACGTCTGATTATCTGTCAGTTTCTTGATGCAGCGCTGCCCTGCTACTATGTTACACACCTGCAGGGACACAAAACCAAAAACCATTGAGCATATTATATAAGCAGGAATTTCCTTCTCAAGTACAGAAAGCAACTGGATTGGATTGAATGTTTCTTACCTCCAGGGGCAGGTAGGTGTGCTTCTGCTCCTGTCCCACCTGGAGGCAGGGCAGGTGGGGATACTTGAGCTGCAGATTGTACTTCTGCTTGAAGTACTGAGCTACCGTACATTCTACTGTCTGTCCACTCTCAAGCTGCAGGGGAAATCTGGTAGGGAATGTGTGATAAAGGTGTTAAATGACTAACACAGCTACCTGAGAATAGTCACACCTCACATTGATGCAAGCGCCTCGAGAAAACCACTGGTGTCTTCGCTAAATGCTAGAAAAAATGTGGATAATAAAAAAACATCCATCCTTGTCACGGACCATATCTGTACTCAGAATCACAAAGACCAATATCCCAACTGACACAGGTGATTTATGGGTCATGACTTTTATTGGAATTCTCTCAGACATATCATCCACCCAAAACATCCCTTCTCCGGGGAGCATCAGTAGGGTCAACCGTGTGACGCTACTCACGTCTGGTGGCTGGCGGGGCGTCGCGTGACGTTGCAGACGCGGTACTTCCTCTTCATCTGACCGCAGTGGGTCACCTCCACCTTCAGACCTGGTAACGCCCACCGACAGCAGGGCACAGACACACACAAAGATAAGAGCCAGCAGTAGTGACGGCACGGGGACAGACGTAGATGGGCAGAGGGTGGAGGAGAAGGGAAGGACATCAGAGTTCTCCCCATAGGCTGTGTGCACAGAGGCGCTGCTGCACCAGTCTTTCAGTCGTTCACGCTTTACTCTTTAGCGCCATCGTGTGGCCTTTCAAATGTATTTCTTTAGGAAGACTCATACAAAACGTATAATAGTGCTTTCAATCACGCTGTTTTATAGAAATTTAAAACATTCTGGGGAGACTCCTGGGGTAGAAAATAACAGGGGGCGTGGTGGAGAGAAGGACGCATTAGGATGAACGTCAAAGAGAAGGTGGAGAAAAGGAAATGGAGGAGTGAGTGAGTGAGTGAGTCAGAGAAGATAAGATAAGAGAATGAGTGAAGTGAGTGGTGGATGAGTGGAGTGGTGGGAGAAGGAGTGAGTGGTGCGAGAAGGAGTGAGTGGTGCGAGAAGGAGTGAGTGGTGCGAGAAGGAGTGAGTGGTGCGAGAAGGAGTGAGTGGTGCGAGAAGGAGTGAGTGGTGCGAGAAGGAGTGAGTGGTGCGAGAAGGAGTGAGTGGTGCGAGAAGGAGTGAGTGGTGCGAGAAGGAGTGAGTGGTGCGAGAAGGAGTGAGTGGTGCGAGAAGGAGTGAGTGGTGCGAGAAGGAGTGAGTGGTGCGAGAAGGAGTGAGTGGTGCGAGAAGGAGTGATGAGCTGAGTGGTGGAGTGGGGAGTGACGTGAGGGGATCGTCTGAGGGGGTGAGAGGCAGGCGGCATGGCGTGTGGAAGGTACTCACTCACTGTTCAACGGCCCACCTTTGATCTCCTTGGTGAAGCGGACCCTCTGCGAGTCGGTCAGGGTCTTGGGCTGCTCGTCTATGTTGCGGATGTCCAGGACTTCACACATGAACTCGATCACCGGCTGGGCTTTGTAGAAGGCCGTGGCAGACACTAGAGGGAGAGGGGTAAGTAATGCATTCAGTCTGAATGGAAGTGAAGTGCAGCGGAGACAGAAGCCCAGTGGTATAGGATTATGTTATTCCTAAGCATTGGGTTGTGTTCGCTAGGGCATGCAAGGGAAAACATATCTGAAAATGTTTCAGCGGAAAAGGAAAATGAGAGTTTCTTATAGGACAAATCCACTTAGTTCCCGCCTGTTTCGGTCCGTTTTCTTCCATTTGGTGCCTAATGAACACAACCCAATAGTATAGAATGAATTTGTTTCTAAACATTGATCTGCAGTGAATTTTTACACCACACAAAACAGATGTTAAATCATAGACCACTGTGAATGTAACTTTAAGAGCAGACCTAACATTACATTTACATTTAAGTCATTTAGCAGACGCTCTTATCCAGAGCGACTTACAAATTGGTGCATTCACCTTATGATATCCAGTGGAACAACCACTTTACAATAGTGCATCTAACTCTTTTAAGGGGGGGGGGGGGGTTAGAAGGATTACTTTATCCTATCCTAGGTATTCCTTAAAGAGGTGGGGTTTCAGGTGTCTCCGGAAGGTGGTGATTGACTCCGCTGACCTGGCGTCGTGAGGGAGTTTGTTCCACCATTGGGGTGCCAGAGCAGCGAACAGTTTTGACTGGGCTGAGCGGGAACTGTACTTCCTCAGAGGTAGGGAGGCGAGCAGGCCAGAGGTGGATGAACGCAGTGCCCTTGTTTGGGTGTAGGGCCTGATCAGAGCCTGAAGGTACGGAGGTGCCGTTCCCCTCACAGCTCCGTAGGCAAGCACCATGGTCTTGTAGCGGATGCGAGCTTCAACTGGAAGCCAGTGGAGAGAGCGGAGGAGCGTAACATATAACCTCGTGATCAGATTTTCATTCCATCATGTAAATGCAACTTTTTATGCAGGTCTGTGACTTCATGTGACTTCATACCCTCGAGTATATGTTGCCTGGTGGGACTCAGCCGACTCACCATCAATATTGAGCATCATTTTCCACATGGCGGGGCGTACAGACTGATGGAAACCAAACCACACCTCTCTCCCCCCTCCCAGGGGATGGTAGTATCCTTCAGGTGGAGAGAAGAATGATCGTCCCACCGGAGTGTACCTAGATGACAAAAATGACATTATGGAGAATGACTCATTTGAGTCTCAGCACCAGAGCATGACTCAATGTCCAGTAAGTATGTGTCACCTATAAGGCTTCGCAGACATAAGCTCAGAATGATTCAACAGCTTGTCTGATCTAGTCAAGCCTCCAAGTCAATGTCTGATTATTAGATTTAGTTCATGTGACACCTTTACACAGTTCTCAGCTATCAGGCATCTGTTGTTCCTGTCATCTCCTCTAGATATGTAAATATAACAGAATCTAAAACTAAATCGCTGTTCAACAAGTTTGATAGGAATGTCTTGCTATTATTAGAGATTTTTAAAAATCCAAAATAACAAAATATTCACACCTCAAGGCAAACATATGCCTTTCAATCAGTTTGAAGACAACATGCACACAGAGGTGTGTCCTGTGGCGAGTGTGCTGTGTGTTCTGACTGTTTGTGCATCATAGATCCTAGCTTTGCAATTAGCTACACGCTTCTCTGCCCTTGCTTTCATAGTGTGTGCGTTTGCATTTGTGTGTGTGTGTGTGTGTACACTGGTGGATGTGCTTAGTGTACACAGTGTATCGTACCTCATGGAGGCTAGGTGGCGCATGGCCACATCCAGGGCTTGGACAGAGTCCAGGGGGACCTGCAGGCGCCCGCTGACCAGTGTCTCCTGGAGCAGACGCCATGACACCGTGGCCAGGAAGCGGATAGACACCTTGAAGATACGATCCTTCCCCTCCCCGGGGATAGTCACCTCAAAGTCCACCTTCAGGGAGAAAGAGGGGGGATGAGCAAGAGCAGAAAATGGAGCGATGGAGGAGAGTGTAGGCGGAGGGGAGATGGGAGGGGGGTTACAGGATAAAGAAATGGACAGACGGGAGTAGAAGGGGACTTGCTCAAAATGTATAGTACACACTTTCTCTCCCTTATGCCTACCTTCTCACTTCCGATAGGAAGCGCTAGCACCGTATAGATATTCTTCTTGCCGTCGTACACCGGCTTCCTGTCGCCAAAGAGCTGGGGCTTGAAGTGCTGCACCATGTATTCCACCACTTCCCTGCAGGGGGCGACACAGAGTCAAACACACCAGGTTCACCATTTTTATTTTTATTTATTTTTTTATTTCACCTTTATTTAACCAGGTAGGCTAGTTGAGAACAAGTTCTCATTTGCAACTGCGACCTGGCCAAGATAAAGCATAGCAGTGTGAACAGACAACACAGAGTTACACATGGAGTAAACAATAAACAAGTCAATAACATGGTAGAAAAAAAGAGAATCTATATACAATGTGTGCAAAAGGCATGAGGTAGGCAATAAATCGAATCATGGCCATCAGAGGTGACAAAACCACAAAAGACTACCATCTGTCAACAAATGTAGTGGTCCAAATTAAACCCAACATCCTATCAGAAATCTGGATTTAGGATGGGTGTTTTTTTGGGGAGCAGGGAAGACCCGATTGGATTGGTTATGGATCAAGCAGGATACAGCTGGTGAGAGGTGATGGTCTCATGGTCGTGGGGGAATCCCTAGGACAAAGGGAGGTAGCTGTGGGGCCACAGCACCCCTGAATACATGGTGCCTTGGCTTTCGTCTAAGTGTGGGGGTAGAGTGGACGGGTTTGAAAAGGAGAGGTCATGTGGGGTTGACCTTTCGCATGCCTCATGGACCCTTTGTTTGAGAAAAAAAAAACTCCTACTAAGTAAGAACGAAGCAGGAAGCTCTAAGATGTGTTCGGTGTGTGTACTTCGTATGGAACATTTTCATCGGGCAAAGTAAAACTTCGGATTTGACTCAGCTTTTCTGTTAATCAAGTAAAAGAGAGAGAGAGAGAGAAAGAGAGTGAGATGCTTTTTTTGTTGTGGTTCGATATAAAACAGTTGAGTTACACTCTACGAGGTTGTACAAAGGCTGAAATCCTCAGTCAAATCAAAGGAAAGAAACGCAGGCGGCTCAATTGGCCAACCATTGAAATGAATGGAATGGATTGGCCAATGATGACCACCCTACAATGGGGATCTCTCGAAGACCATTAATCATATCCTGGCTAGATAATGGTGGATACTGGACTAGAGAGTCATAGTCATGGTGTGCTAATGAACTGTGAGTCTCTCTCTGAATCATCTTGAGAAGTTGTTTGACCTCTACAGACTTCTACATAGAGTGTGGTCCTCCGAGTTCTGGCTATGGCTCAGTTCTACAGTGCATATTCTGTGGTTCTTAAAAACATTGGGGAAATGTTAGTGATCAAGTGGACCACTGCTTCACTTATAGTTGGGGACACCTGGGTGACAGGTGTTGAGTTGGGTAACCTCAATCCCCAGGCTATTGCCCACAGGGGACGAGGTGTGGTACACGAGACTATGTAGGGTGGCACGTTACTCTACCTGTTGACCCGTCGGGGGCACTTGTCAGGCTTGATGTCCACCTCGTAGTGGAACACGTCCATCTTGGGGATCTCCACCTCAAAGTAGTTGGCCAGCAGCTTGATGGGCTTGCCCACCGTGCCCATGCCCGGCCGGCGGGGTGCCTGGAACACCTGCTGCAGGGGTGGGGGGAAGGGCCCCATGGGCACTGGAGGGGCAGAGGTGTCGGATGGTTAGGCAAGGGCAGAAACGGTAGGGATGTGGGTATGGGAGATGAGGAAATAAATGGAGTAATGAGGAAAGAAAAGTGAGCATGGGCATATGATGATGGGCAGAGAGGGGGGGGGCATGGGCATGTAATGATGGACAGAAAGGGGGGGCATGGACATGTAATGATGGACAGAGAGTGGGGGCATGGGCAGAGAGGGGGCATGTGATGATGGGCAGAGAGAGGGGGCATGAGTGGGATGACGAGTCAGGAAGACATAGAGAGGAAGAAAAGAGCAACAGACGGACAGGAAGGAAAAGTTTGAGCAGCAAAATATGGGGATAAAGAATGAAGGAATGGGTGACACGAGACGAGGATATTGACGAGGGATAATAGCGGGAGAGGGGGGAGAAGGAACAAAGCGATTAGGGTGAGAGGAGGGAGGGTGTGAACGAAAGAGAAGGGGAGAGGGGTGGTTGGTGGTTCAATGAGAATTAAGGGTGAGAGAGAAAAAGAATACATTAGGGCGACGCTGGATACACCAAGCCAGACAGACACTGAAAGAAAGATAGACATTTCCTTAAACACGCAGGCAGGGTGAGAAACTGCTAGCGGAGGAGTAGGCTAGCCTCACAAGGGCTTCTAGTTTGATTTTGTATTGAAAATAATCAAAATGACCTCAGCCTACATGAGATGGAACGATCACAAATTTGCCTTAGTTAGCGATAGTAGCATAGGTATACAATCCAACGGTCACGGGAAGACGACGAAAAGTCTGCATTTGAGATGTTTTCGTTTGACATGAATTCTACTGCTAGCCTCTTTTCAAACATAATTTGAAACTTTGGTACTGAGCAGAGAGTGAATACAATACAAACTGCATGTGCACTAACTAGTGCATTGCAGTGAGGAACACAAGTATGTGAAGTTCAACAGGTGTAGGCCTGGTAAAATGTGAGCCTCCTGCCTTCCTCCCTGCATGAGAGGGGGCCCAGCCCAGCCCTGCCCAGCCCATGTCTTAACCTCTGCTTCCCCAGAGAACAGCCCTCTCACAATCACAACAAAGACCCCAGCTGCCCTCCTCCTCCATCACACAGACAGGGGGGCGAGGGAGAGCCCCCACTACCACACACACAAACACAGGGGTCCCCCCCAACATTCCCAGCCTTACCATGGAGACTCCACAGCAACACTGGCATTGTCATGGAGATCAGGAAACCTGGAGGGGTGGTGGGTGGAGTGGTAGTGTGTGTGTGTGTGTGTGTAGGACCTTGGCCTTTTTCATCCTGAAGCAGCGTTAGTGTTTCCACATTAGGTCTGAGCGGCCTCCTCCCCAGTCATTAACCTCTCTCACATGCGAGGCCTATAGCTGAGCGGAGAGCTTGTGGTTTAAAAGGCAAGCATTGGAAATCCTGTAGTCAAGCATAGCAGTCAGTCAAGGATGTATACGCTCACTAGGCCTTGAAAAAGCAGCCAACTACGGACTGGCAATCTGGCATGATAAACAACTTAAGACTAGGTAGATTCTACTGAAGGTGTGTTTGTTACGCCTACGGCATAAATCTCAACAGTCTTGACACAAAGTAGACTAAACACACTGACACACACGCACAATTGCAGACACACACACGTCACCGGCAGCCCGCCCCAGTGTAGGCAGATGGTGAGAAGTGGAGCCAGGGATCACACATCCCCAGACAATAGCAGTCTTTCCCTGGCACTAGGGCCCATTCCACGTCAACTGTGTGTGTGTTTCTCCCTGGAGTCTGGTTTAGGCCGGGTTCCTTTATCATTGAAACATGGAATTACACACACTATTCCCACATCCATTTCCTGCTGACATCACCAGAGATGATCCCGTGTCTAATAGTTGTCTGGAATGGTGATATAGCCAAGAGTTAACTATTTATAGGTTTAGGTTCAGATAAGTATTCAAACTGTCCTGAGGTACAGGTATAAAACATTCTAGTAGCTTAACTCTAGTCTTGAGGACAGAGTAGGACAGAGTCAGTGTTAAATGGGGCAGTGCAGTCAAACACGTGATTTTCCTGTGTTTTTTTTAATATTTCCTCACTGAGGTTGGAAAAATTCTGATAATGCATTTTAGTGTAAGAGCTGTTTGAAAAGACCGCCTGAAATGTCAGCTTGTTTGGCTGGGTGGGGTTTTTGGACCGCCCGGTGACATCAGATGGTATAAGCTAATAGGCCAGTAGCAAAGACAGTTTGTCCTTCTCGCTGCCAATAAGAGCTATTTTTCAGGTTATACATCCTTCCCATTAGGCTCCTCCAATTAGGCCCCACTCCCAGTCAGTCCTAGCTAAATATTTGCTTGAGCGATTACATTTTTCTAAGAAGCTATTTTCGTTCATTTTTTACCATTTTAATTTAAATCAATCACAGTAAGGTACTTAATTGCTTGCCAGAAATGATTTGATATTGAGATTAAAGGTCCAATGCAGCAATTTTAAGGAAACTCCAACTATAATTTTGGTATTTGTTTCATCATTCCACTGTTGATACAGTCCCAAAATGTTTTGCATGTCAGCAATCAAGTTTTCAAGATATAGACCTTTCAAAATACAGAATGTGTCACAGTATGCTGCGTTTTGCATCATATGATCAACAGTGGACTAATGAAACAAATACCAAAAGATAGATTGAGCGGAATTTTCCTTTATGTGTTACTGATTAACTGACTAATATTAATGTGTAAATGGTGTCCTATAGGATGTTCAGTAAAATCCTACTAGTCCCAAATCTGGGGGCCAGTCAGTCAATGTAGTTGAGTAAAGATACACAACAAAGAATATGTAGCTTTGGTCAGAGAAGAAGACTTCTGGAGATGGGCGGGTCTGGGGGTCATTAGCTGTTTGTCCCCCTCCCCCCCTCTAAAAACAAACAACTCCATACTTAAGTGTCAACAAGCTGTCAAACGATAGGCCTACTCCATTTGAATGACAGTACATTTTTGCAAACATAACTGTGATTTACACTAATACCCGGGGACCATTGATTATGCACAGACTGGACTTCAGACCAGACTAAAGCACAGCGTCATAATATCACAGGTCATCATAATATTTAGAGTTGTATGGCTGTCTGCCCACTTTAACTAAGTAACAAAAGTGAAACACCACGTGCTTTTTGATATGCCATAACTAGCCTTTCGTGAACTAACACTGACACTTGACTCCCCCCTCTAACCCTAACCCCCCCACCGCTACTAGCACGGACTTTGCTGAGAACTCCTTTGAGGAAAAATGTACGTACTATGACTAAGATATGTGGCTTTCCCACCTAGCTATTTTAAGATGAATACATTAACTGTAAGTCGCTCTGGATAAGAGGGTCTGCTAAATTACTAAAATGTAAATAACTCTAGCATTACCCAATATGAACATTAAATTGGAATGACCTTGATGTAAAAATGTTGGCACCAAAGGTTCCATGGAGGTGTGGTTTAATTTCTATAGCATGTACTAATCTAAATAATAATAATGGGGCGGCAGGTAGTCTCGATCGTTGGACTAGTAACCGAAAGGTTGCTAGATTGAATCCCTGAGCTGACATGGTAAAGATCTGTCGTTCTGCCCCGGAACAAGGCAGTTAACCCGCTGTTCCTAGGCCGTCATTGAAAATAAGAATTTGTTCTTAACTGACCTACCTAGTTAAATAAATGTAAAAATATATATTTTTTATTTTATTTTAAAAAATCACAACGTAAGTCCAATAGCCACTCATTGCAGTATTCAAATACATAACTAATTGTGGTGTTCACATAGACTTGAGTTAGTTCATTGTGGATTCATTTTGGTGGCGTGTGAATACATAACATTTGGATCAGTGCACTTTTCTATCATTCTAAAAATGTATGTAGAACAGACTGCCAAAACAGACAGTCTCGTATTTGGGGTGTGTGAGTGAGAGGGGTGCTGACTAGTGAAGGCGGGCTTTACCTCGTGTCTCCACGCCAGAGATTCCCACGGCCCCCTGCCCCCGCCCCTGACCCTGGACATTGTCAGTGCACCAAAAGACCCGTATCTCGCTATGATAAGTAATTTCGAATAGTGCACGAGCTATGGTTGAAAAAGACCCACAATCGTTGTGATGGACGGGGTTTTCAGCCAGCCAGCTAGCATAAGAGAATGCTGCACCAGATATGACGCCCGTTTTCAAAAATGTGGGCAATTGCATGTTACCATCTGCTGCTATAGCTGAAGATAAGCAACAATTCAACCCCTGACAGAGAAAAGAGAGAGACCTACCAGCGCCAGACGGTCCCGGCTCCATCCCATCCACTTAACCGCGCGGGCACTAGACAGTCCAGGGTTCTATGGCCACAGCGCCGGCCCTTTCAGGCTGGAAGAGTTTCAGACTTCCAGCCCCCTCCTCTCGGCGTGTAGTCTTCTCCGTACTGGCTAAACCCCCACCCCTTCCAGTACCCCCAGACACACAGAGTTGTAACGACAAAAGCTGCCTGTCTGATAACCCAAAAACCGCTGCTGAACGGCTCTTGTGTGATACCTTGCGTCGTTCTTCTTTCCACCGGGTTGAACGCTCTTTGCCTGGCCTGATAAGATTGTCCGTGGCACTATGCTTTCTTATCGGTCTGTTATGCTCCTGCTCACCGTTCAAGCACGATTCTCCAGCGGAACAAAAAAGGGCCAGCCCCCCCCTTCTGTAACCTCTTCTTTGACGTCCCAAGGATGTTGCATTCTGTAGACGAATTGTTGTAGTCGCCCTCTACTGGAGGCGGCTGTACGGGTTATCTTGGTGTAGCAGCTGAGCTGTACATGGTTAGTGCTATCCGGAATTCTTGGGACGTCCTTACCCTACCAGCGTTTCCCAAACTTGGTCCTGGGTACCCAAAGGGGTGCACGTTTTGGGATTTGCCCTAGCACTACACTGGAAATTAAAATAATCAAAGCTGGATGATTAGTTGAATCAGCTGTGTAGTGCTAGGGCAAACGCTAAAACGTGCACCCCTTGGGGTCCCCAGGACCGAGTTTGGGAAACCCCTAACCATAACCCTTACCTGACCTTAACTATTTTAAATCCCACTTCAGTGGGGAGTCGGGACGTCCCAAGATCCCGGATAGCACTGAGTCCAATTTGAAACCTATCCAGTAAATGTTTAAATATTCTATTCGAACCCCAAAACACCAATTTACCTGAACAAGGTTCCTGTCAATCCACATGCAGAGAAATCTGTACAAACAGTTCCAGCCGGAAGTGGTCGGTCTTTTGATTACGTCACTCCATCGAATAAGGAACGGGACGTCATCTTAAACTGTGAGTTGGAAGGTATGTGAAATATGTTAAAATACGGCTCATAATATTGATAATTCATGATCTCTTTCAACAATATGAATGAAATCGACCATTTTGGTGAAAGTGCAATTGCTTTGTACATTTCAAACAGTGTTCATCATTGGTTATCGCTCCCTGTCCGGTTTGTGTTAGCTAGCTAGCTACAGTAGCTATGATAACGTTATCTAGCTATCCAAGACCTGATCCACATGAATCAGAGATGCATAATCATATAGCTAGTTATCAGAATATGATTTGGTTAATATATCCCGCTTATTCATGCATGCATGTAGACTAGTGGCGTATGTATCAGAACTAATCAGATACAGTGGAGTCCGAAATCATTAACACCCATAAAGATCAGCAGAAATGACTATAAAATAAATAATTTAAATACTGAGCAATTGTATGCTCAACATGTTTTGTAAGTTATATTATACGAATACAATTGCTCAGAGAAAGAAATGTTGTTTAACAAGTAATACATGATTTTCCCCAAAAGCTAAGGGTCAAAATTATTGACACCCTTGTTTTGGTAGCCTGGTGGTTAGAGCGTTGGGCCAGTAACCGAAATGTTGCTGGATTGAATCCCAGGGCTGACAAGGTTAAAATCTGTCGTTCTGCCCCTGAGCAAGGCAGTTAACCTCCAACAAAAACTGCCGATGACGTGGATGTCTACCAACATATTTTACAAGTAGGTATGGGGTTATTTACTGCGCATGTATTCTCATTGACGCCAAACTAGTGTTGCACGGTAAACCGAAACGTCAGTACATTTTTAAAACTAGAACATGAAAAAAGTTTCGGTACTTATATAAATTGTGTCACGTCATCTACTGATTGAGAGAGAGACAGACATAGACTTGATCATCAGCACAGCAGCATCGTCCCTGCTTCACTTACTCATTGCCATTGCTAACTCTAGCCTGTCCTGAGGAACCACTGCACTCACTGGGAGTCTTGGCTGCATCATGTTAGCTCCACACTTATGGTGCACAAAAGTTAACACACTTGAATAATGCAACATGGCATGTAGAGATATTGCAACTGTTAGCAAAACAATGTTCATTACAGGCTACAACACTTTACAATGCAAGAAGATACCAGTAGCTCAGACTGGTCTCATAGACTAGATGTAAATCCGAGACACTCAAATAGTATGATATGTTTGGTATGGTTACATAAGATAGAAAAAAACAAAAGTAGGGTGGTTGGTTGAGGTGGATGGGTGTTCGAATCTCATCATGGACAACTTTAGCAAATACTTATTACTTAACTACTTTGCATGTTAGCTAAGCCTAACCTTAACCCTTTTAGCAAACCCTAACCCTTTAACCTAACCTTAACCCTCAATAACTCAATGCATGCACACACTCCTATTGAATATGCATTCACCTGTATTGTGAATAGGCCTAGACTACATCTTGATTTACCCAGTTTATCAATAGTGATTTACAATTCAAATAAATGATTATCGTTATGTAGTTAGATTGGTAAAAACAAAGTCAAATTGATTGTATGACTATCATTGATCCATTAATGCAGGGCTCTCCAACCCTGTTCCTGGAGAGCTACTGTCCTGTAGGTTTTCAGTCCAACACCAGTTGTAAGTAACCTGATTCAGCTTATCAACCAGCTAATTATTAGAATCAGGTACGCTAGATTAAGGTTGGAGCAAAAACCTAGTTCAAAATTCTGGTACCGTGACAACATTACGCCAAACCCACCACTGGTGGGTGCGTGACCAAATAGCTCTATTTTCATGTCATCAGACCAATGCACCGGTTCCAATCCAAATGCCAGTGCTGTTTAGCAAACTCCAGGAGTTTACATTTGTTGGGTGACATGAAAACAGAGCTCTTTGGTCACACACACTAGTGGTGGATTTGGTGTCTAAATGAGAATGCATGAGCAGAAAATAACACACTACGGTAAAATATGGTGGTGGATCTTTGATGTTATGGAGCTATTTTGCTTCCCTGTTAAGGTCAACAGCATCTTGAACTTTACCAAGTACCAGGACATTTTAGCCCAAATCCTGGTTGCCTCTGCCAGGAGGTTAAAACTTGGCTGCAAGTGAATCTTCCAGCAAGACAATAATCCCAACCACACTTCAAAATCCACAAAGAAATGGTTAATTGACCAGAGAATCTATATTTTGCAATGGCCATCTCAGTCTCTGGACTTAAACCCCATTTGAAAACCTGTGGTTTGAATAGAGTATCACAGTATGAGTCATAATAACCAAAACCCTAGCGGTCAAACATTGAAATGGTTCCAATCGTTTTTCTCAGAATCATTTCCCTGTTTGACCGCTAGGTTTTATGGGTATTATGACACCTCCACTGTGGGGCTCTATTGAAGAGGGCAGTCCATATGCAGAGACAAAGGATATCAAGGATCTGGAAGGATTCTGTATGGAGGAATGGTCTAAGATCCCTCCCAATGTGTTCTCCGAAAAGGGCTCCGTGCCATTATCCTTGCAAGTTGAGGTATTGAAAGGTATTCAAAACTGGGGTGTCAATCATTTTGACCCCTACCTTTTTTGAGAAAAAAAATATTACTTGTTAAACTAAATCTCTTTCTCTGAGCAATTGTATTAGTATAAAATTGTTTGGAGCATACAATATAGCTCATATTTGAATTATTTATTTTATACAGTCAGTTCTGCTCATCTTTATCAAGGGTGTCAATAATTTCAGACCTCCCTGTACGTCTGGTATGTGGTAAAAGGCCCCTGTAGCACAGCTCAAGACTAGAAAGTAGTGGCCTCTGAAGACCTTATCCTACTAACTGTCAATGAATGCACTGCCGTTTCGTTTGTTGAAGCACCCCACTTAATTAGGCCTGTGCTCTATATGTAACTATGCTACATACCCCTCACTACTGTGTCTAATGCAGCCCAGGGACTGCTGAATTTGTCAAACAAGCCTAACGGCTAACCGTGTTCAGAAATTGCTTGTTTATAGGTATCTGTTTATATGTATCTCTAATGTATGTAATAAGATGTAATGCATGCATCTATGATGTATCTCCACAGGGGTGTCAGAGTTTTTCAATATGTCGTGGATAAGGGAAGGTGAATTGAACTTCATTGAGAAGCTCTCAGCCAACATACTGAAGGTATGGTTATCTATTTGCAAATGCATCCCTTCTGAGGATATTTGAATTCATGAATCACAACCACATTTTTATGATATGTAATATGGTTCTATCTGTATGGAATCCATCCACCCCTCCTTGGTCTCTCCCAGGCTGGCCCGATGCCCAAACATGTGGCCTTTATCATGGATGGCAACCGGCGCTACGCCCGCAAGCGTCAGGTGGAGCGCCAGGAGGGACACACACAGGGTTTTGACAAACTGGCAGAGGTGAGGTTCCCAGGGGACATCGGTGTCATGTCATGATGTCGTCATTGTTCTTTCTATCATAGTTGTTCTCATTCATACTTTCCCTTTTGCATGAGCTTTCACATTGTCTTAGAAAAGTAGGTAACTGCACTTCACCCATATTCTTCACCATTTACCATCATAACATGTATTTGTATAGGGCTGTCACCAAATACATTACAAATACATACTACTCTAATGTTGGCTTTACTGATGATCAACCTTGGTGGCTCCTTCCTTTTTAGACACTACGCTGGTGCCTGAACCTGAGCATCCATGAGGTCACCGTGTACGCCTTCAGCATCGAGAACTTCAAGCGGTCTAAAGACGAGGTGGACGGCCTGATGGAGCTGGCCAAGCAGAAGTTCATCAGACTGCTAGAAGAACAGTGAGTGTCAGAACAGAGGAGCCAGAGTGCTTCCATTAAAGATGCATAGGTGTGGGAGTCCCAGCGAGTGGGAGAGAAAGCAGCATAGCTACCTGCAAAATGATGGGTTATCTTTCCACAGAAAATCTAAAAGGGCTCCAGGCAGATGTTTTACAGACACTTTAATTAAAAACTCGACAAGGAGGATGTTTCAGTAATTCACTTGGCCCAGGGTTTCACTTGGGCCAGACAACGGAAAATGTAAATTTACCGGCCATTTGAGAAATTTACCGGATCCATATGCATTGGGTGCGTAAACCATTAGCGAATCCACCCATGGTGCTCAGAATAACAGAAATCACATTTAGATTATGATCATTCATCTTAACAGGACATGCAACTCCTGTAATGAAGCAGCCAATAAAACGTAATTTTGAAACATTTGCCAAAATGGAATTTGCAGGAAAACACCAAACAGCGCAGCTTATGAGAGTGGTTCCAAGTGTGCCAAAATATTAGAACTACTCCTGTCTATACAGAAATTCATAAAATCATTCAAAATACTTCACCAGAAAGCATGACTTAGCCACAGAGAAATTGAGGATCGTTATCTTCTTTAAAAAATTGCTGTGGATTGTTTCAAATCACAAGCTAGTAGGCCTATGCCTATTTGCAATTTGGGCAGCGCGTGTTGGATTAGGCTTAGCTGATTATTGAGTTGCAGTTGTCAGTGAATAGCATTTAAAATATGTGTCAAGATAAAGTGTCTTGGGTATAATTTAAAATGTTGAGACAAGAAGAATGGGTGGGGTATTTGTCGAAGATAAAGGAGTCTCTTACTAGAATGGCTCCGCTGTCTCACGTAAATTCTTAAGCATTTATTGTGTGAATTGTTTGCCCTTTGATTGTTTATTTTGATCAATTGCCCATTACATATGTGTACACCGAGAACACCAAACATTAGGATCACCTTCCTAATATTGAGTTGCAAAAAAAAATCATTCTTTAACCTGTCTCATCCCCTTCATCTACACTGATTGAAGTGGATTTAACAAGTGACATCAATAAGGGATAATAACTTTAATCTGGATTCACTTGGTCAGTCTGTCATGGAAAGAGCAGGTGTTCATAATGTTTTGTATAAGCTGTGTATGTTACCAGTAGTAAATATATCGTTGATCACTGTCATGTGGTTACATACATTTCTGTTACTGTATGTATTAATTAGTAATTTACCGTTCTCATTCTCGAAGTGGAAACGCGATTTGCTGAGTTCACAACCTGCTACACACTTGTGAGAAACATGCTTTGGTTCATTTCATGAACATAATTTCTGAGTAAAAAAAAATGTAATGTTCTTTTGTTTGCTCCATGTGAGCGATGAGCATGTGTCTGGTTTCTTTGTCCTGTTAATGAACGCATACAAGTACGGAAATACAGGAAAGTCAACGAAGTCGTTTTTTTAACATCCATTGCGAATGATAATGATTACTATTAAAAATATAGTTCCTCACAGTAGGCTATTTGATCAATCTTTCCTACAATCTCCCCCTCGATAATCACCAAGCGTCGGTGTGAAAGAGTAAAATATAATCATCTGATGAGCCCCATATATCCAGTGGAAACTTCATAAAATACCTGAACACTTTTCCCTTAGGCAAAAACAGCTGTCTGAGCCGAGCTCACTAGCGCCTGGAAACGGGCCTGGAATTGGCTAAGATGTTGCAAGTTCACTAGCGAAATCTTCAGGCCAGACAAGGTTGATTGATTTGATACAAATGTTGCACTTTACAATGACTCAAGTCAAGAAGATGGAAAGGGAGGCAGGAGAGGCTGAGTTGAGAGATTAATGTGATTTGAAAGAACATGAATGTATCATATTGTATGTTTTATTTTGTAAGTTATAGGCGATGAGTTTAATGCGCTCATTTCTTTAGCCGCCAATAGATCATCAATGTGTCCATATGGCAGAGGATGGTGCTCTCGTATTAGTAGAATTTTAACTCAGATTTGTATGATTTAACCACGTGACTGATTTTGATAAACGAAAACGTTATTATTGAAATTAAACTGTTTCACGAAAATGCGCATATGAAAATCAGAATTGGTAGAAATGTTTGCATAAATTGTAAGCTTCCCCAAACTTGAAAATCGCGCGCTGTCAATTAAGTATTTGTAAAATAATTGCGTCCACGTTTCAATGGTCGGATTTTGCCTATAGGCTACATTGCAGCAATCTTTTATTTATATTTATTTTGTTACCTTGATTTAACTAGGCAAGTCAGTTAAGTACACATTCTTATTTACAATGACGTCCAAACGCGGACGATGCTGGGCCAATTGTGCGCGGTTCAAACAATTGAAGTATGTTTTCAAAATGCGTACTGCCTCCCGCTTACATGTTGAAGCGCTGATATCCTTTTGCCTGCACTTAAATGCTGAATGGGAGACGCGCTTCAATTATAAGTTGAGAAATATATATATATATTTGACATGGAAATGAATTTAGAATTGTTGTGCAATGAATGGGCTTATAAATACACCAACCAGCTGAGTAGCTGCAGGAGACATCCCTCTCAAAATAGCATCTTTATGCTGTGTGCATGTGATAGTCATGTATTTTATTAATCCAACAACTAACGAAAATACACACCAATTTAATTCCATAAATTATGCAAATTAACCTATAGACCGACTGGTATTTCCATAAATTATTTTACAATGGGATTTTTTTCCTACTGGTCATTTTGGCCAGCAACAGTTTTATTTATCAGAATTCCATTTTTTGGGCGGAGGGGGGGCAAAAGCTACCCTGACTTGGTCATGTCTGCTCTCTTCCAATCCAGAGAGAATCTGGAGAAGCATGGGGTATGCATTCGGGTGTTGGGAGACCTGACTCTACTGCCTCTGGACCTGCAGCAGCACATAGCCCGGGCTGTGGTGGCCACCAGGACTCATAACAAGTAGGCATCGCCACCTCATCATCCTGCTGCTCCTCACATCACTGAGGTGGCTGTGAGCTTGTGTGCAGCCACCTGAAAAACATTGCAGTTTTGACAAATGCACCAAGGTTTATTGTAGATGCTGGACTGCAGTTGTTTATAATGCAATGCAATTTCTCTATGCATAAAACAACACATGAGCTTCTGTTCAGTCATCTAAGATGTCTTCTCGAGTGGCTTCTTATAGCTGTAATAACTAATTTAATAACAGCCCACCCTCTTTTGCCAACAGATGCTTTCTGAACGTGTGCTTTGCCTACACCTCAAGACATGAAATCGCTAATGCTGTCAGAGAGATGGCTTGGGGCGTGGAGCAAGGACTTATCAAATCCAGGTAAACTACTTCAACAGAGATTCAGAAGATTACTATTACATAAGAGTGCATTCATGGCCCTCTCAAATATAATTGTTCAATTTGCATTATCAGAGATCTAGAGTTGTTTTCTGCGCGTTTCTATTGTTTCTCAAATTAATGCATCGCCTGGATCACCAACTACTTCTCAGATAGAGTTCAGTGTGTCAAATCGGAGGGCCTGTTGTCTGGACCTCTGCCAGTCTCTATGGGGGTACCACAGCGTTCAATTCTATTTATTGCCTTACCTCCTTACTCCATTTGCACACACTATATAGTTTTTTCTATTGTGTTATTGACTGTACTTTTGTTTATCCCACGTGTAACTCTGTGTTGTTTTTTGTCGCACTGCTTTGCTTTATCTTGGCCAGGTCGCAGCTGTAAATGAGAACTTGTTCTCAACTGGCCTACCTCGTTAAATAAAGGTGAAATAAAATAAATATTGTCTTGGTTGTTGTGTCCAGTGATGTGTCGGAGGCCCTGCTGGGTCATTGTCTGTACAGCAGTAACTCCCCCAATCCTGATCTGCTCATTCGCACGTCTGGAGAGGTGCGACTCAGTGACTTCCTGCTGTGGCAGGTAAGGACAAAGGACACTGCTTACTAGCTGTTTCCAGCGTGATGTTGAATGCTAATGAGATTAGCCTCTTGCCTAGCATCCTCTTTGGTAAGGACAAGACCTACTTCCTGTTCAGTGACTTCAGTGACAGACAATTGAGCCTATGGTTTAGCTGCCTCTCCCACTACCTTGTGACTTGTTCTTTGTAAATGTAGGCTGTCTGGTGTTACCCATGGGGTTTATTCAGTGGGGTGCAATGTTTATAGAATGTTGCAGGCAGAAATGTAATATTTTTTTTGTCTGTGCTATCCTGTAGACGTCCCACTCCTGCTTAGTGTTCCAGTCAGTCCTGTGGCCAGAGTACTCCTTCTGGAATCTGTGTGATGCCATTCTGCAGTATCAGCTCAATCACAGACCTCTTCAGGTATGAACTCTCTCTCTTTCCTTCATTCATCCCCCACATACATTCCACCGTACGATATTTACCCAACCTTTAAACGTGTGTGCACTTTTGCCACAAATGTTTGGCACATTATTTCAAGTTGTATTTCCAGCATTGAGCGAGAATTCATTAGCAGGATCATCTGAATACCTGTAGGAAACTACTGTGTTGTGTGGAACACTGTGATCTGCTTGAATGACTGATCCCTATGTATGTTGTAGAAAGCCAGAGATCAACACAGAGAGGGACAGGCCCTACAGCAGCATGAGGCAGACCGGGCCTGTGTAGCAGACCTCCTACAGCACCACGGAAATGGAAAGCCCCTGGATGCCCAGAGGAGACAGGAAGCACTGCTCAACTACACTGCCAGCCGAGAGGAACGGGTTCAGGACTTCCTTGGTGCACTCCAGCACAAGAGAGACTCCTTCCTTACTGACTTAACCAGCCAAGCGGCTCTGGCATAAAGAGGGGATGAGGGGAACACAATGCTCCCCATCTTGAATTGGGGGAGCAATCCCATCTCTCCATCTCTTCCCTAAAGGGCTGAGTGGTTTGAAACTTCTTATTTTGTATGAGTGATTTTACCCCTATGGGGCTGTATGTGGGATATTTATGTGTGTATTCTAAGTCTGATCAAAGTCTAATAAAAAGATAAGTCTGGTAAAGAGCTAATGATTCTATAAGTTGTTCTGTAAAATCTGTCCGTCAAATGCATTCCATAGATATTCTCTTTGGATTGATATTCACAATGGAATTGGAGTACTCACTCCCAGAGAAGATACACATCGGAGACCACCATTTACCACAGCACCAGCTACACTACACGACCAAAAGTATGTGGACACCTGATCGTTGAACATCTCATTTCAAACTCATGGGCATTAATATGGAGTTGGTCCCCAACGTTGCTGCTATAACAGCTTCCACTCTTCTGGGAAGGCTTTCCACTAGATGTTGGAACATTGCTGTGGCGATTTGCTTCCATTCAGCCACAAGAGCATTAGTGAACTCGGGTACTGATGTTGGGCGAATAGGCCTGGCTTGCAGTCGGCGTTCAATGGGGTTAAGGTCAGGGCTTTGTCCAGTCAAGTTATTCCACACTGATCTCGACAAACCATTTCTGTATGGACCTCCGCTTTGTGCACGGGGGCATTGTCATGCTGAAACAGGAAAGAGGCTTCCCCCAAACTGTTGCCACAAGGTTGGAAGCACAGACTCGTTTAGAATGTCATATGCTGCAGCGTTAAGATTTCACTTCACTGGAACTAAGGGGCCTAGCCCGAACCATGAAAAACTATTTCTCCAAACTTTACAGTTGGCACGATCTTTTGGGGCTGGTAGCGTACTCCTGGCATCTGCCAAACCAAGATTCGTTCGTCCGACTGCCAGATGGTGAAGTGTGATTTGTGAGCTGCTTGTTGTTGCTCCTAGACGTTTCCACTTCACAAGAACAGCAGATCAGGGCAGCTCTAGCAGGGTAGAAAGTTGACGAACTGACTTGTACAATGTTGCAAGTAACTGAGCTCTTCAGTAAGGCCATTCTACTGCCAGTGTTTGTCTATGGTGATTGCGTGGCTGTGTGCTCCATTTTTATACACCTGTTAGCAATGGTTGTGGCTGAAATAGCCAAATCCAATTTTGAAGGAGTGTCCACATACTTTTGTATATATTGTAACGACCCTGGGCTTATAGGCGCGGAAATCGACTCTGCCGCATGAGCATTCTTTTGCGGCACAGTCGATAGCGCGCCGGACCTCGGGGTAGAAGGTCGAGGGTTCGAGACCTGCTCCCTGTTGTTTCATTACAATATAGTGTATGTGTGCTGGACTGGTCAAGTAAAATTTTCAATGAATGTCATTGTGCAATAACTTTTATGGTCATGGATGCCCATATTTGACATGTAGAACATGAAAACGATATTTTTTGACCAGGTTTCTTTAACTTGCAGAATAAACGTGATTATGTTCATTTAGTTTAATGTACATTATGCTACTTATATTCATAACAAATTGTACATCCAAATGGATGATTTGTAACATAGGTAACTTTTTATATTGTATCTTGGATCATTGACGGGGTGATGTACACTGCAGGCATAAAGTTTCTAAACCCAGAGGCGCAACATCGCGAGACTGCCGGGAACGCTTGCGAAGCAGATCAAGCAGACAAGGCCGGGGTTTGGGGTTAAAGAAGTCAATGACAGAAGTGAAACATTCTTCCTTGGTTGTGAATTTTCTCGAAATGTAGATACAACCCAATGTATTAAGTAGTTGAAAATATTATTACTCTAACTTCGTGAAATTGACCAACTGACACGTTTTCATTTCCGTCAAAAACAACTGAATGGAAGGGGTACCTTTGATTTGATGGCCTGCAAATGCGCAGTTCGGCGCGAGACGAACCTTAGACCCGATTACGTGTTTCGGCGCCTGAGTTTAGCTACCCGCGGTCGCCTACAAGCGTGATCGCGGATTTTTATTGGAGAAGCAGTTTCTCCATATCTTCATACTGTACTGTCTTTGCTGCAATCTGTAGATCCTGCAGAAACCACGCCACCTTGTTACAGCGGTGGTATTTTTCATGCACTCTCTCTTTAAGAACATGGAGACGCCCACAAACACGTGATTTGTTTTCATCCAATGTCTGACTTCAAAATATAAAAACTGGTTCAAACCGGTTTCTATCTTATATTTTACATTCGGTCATTATTTTACATTCACCATTGTTGCATTGCTAACGTGGCTAGAAGAGCTTAGTGAGATACCCAACAACTTCAATTTTTAAAAAAATATTTGGAATTGTGTTGCAATTCCCGAACAATCATCAATATGCCTAAAAGAAAGGTAAGGAATGCTTAATATTCCGGCTAACAAATATATTTGTATTTTTTTTGCTTGCATCTTTCCGTTTTAAAATTGCATTTGGTCTCCATCAGTACTGTATGTCGTCGTTTAGAAATGGCGGCAAAATGGGTCATCCTCTCAACGCAGTCATCAATATATCTAATAAACCGTATAAAAAAAGGACAATTACATAAGAAATAAAGTGTAAAGATATTAACCATATTTATTAAGGTTATTCGTCCTACATTGAGCATACCTATGACGAGTTCATCCACTCAAGCTAAGTACGATTTGTGCATCATACGCTAGGTGTTTCTTGGAAGTTGTGAAGAAGCTCGCGGGGCTCAACTGCTGTATTTCATACATATAACGATTTAACTATTCATTTATGTAGTTCAATGTGCTGCCTGCGAGCTTCTCGGTGTCTAGTTTTCTAGTCATGTTTGAGGCAGGCTTGAATCGGTGAGCCACAAAAATAGGTGGGAAAAGATGCTTGGTCGTTTTTCAATCATTTGCACCCGACGCAACGCTTAAATGCAATCTTATGAATCCGCTACTTTACCAGTAAATACTAATTCCTTGCTAATGCATTTTTTTTAACAAACATTATCTAGAGTTGTTAACGTTAACTTCAGTCATTTTCCCCAGCCCTGCTAATTTCAACGTCAGGCTGCCATCTTTGCATAGCCAAAATTAGCTAGCATCTTTGTGAATGCACAAACAGCATATGTGCTTTTCAATGACCTTTTCTATTGGGTTTATCGTTGAACCTCAAAGTTATATAAAAAAAAAATGTTTTAAACACATCACTGCATCTTTTGCCGCTTTAACTTCGTCGAAATAATGTTGATAGGTAAATTTATTGAGCGCGAACTTCATCTTGTTGACGGCTGTCGAGCGGGAATTGACGCAAAACAAAGGAAGTGCCAAGCGCGCCCGACTGTTGTGACAGGACAGATTTGAATTTGAATATGCGCGGGAATTCCTTCGAAGTAAGAAGTAGCCAAGAACAGTGGAAATGTATGTCATCAAAAATGTGTGGCTAAGTCGCTTACTGTGGTGTATGTAATCCGTTATGCAAAATATATATTATACAAAAGCCCAGCATGTTCTCTGGGGATGTGATGCTTCATTTTGATCAAAGTGGCCCTACATAGAATAAGAGAGGGCAACAATGGACATAACATCCGCTCCAGTTACCTTACTTTTTGAAAAGGACCTATGCTCTACTACCCAGGCATATGCAGTACTGTCTGATACATTAGCTGAATTTATTTATTATTCAACGTATTTCAAATGTGCTTTAGGAATTCCATTTCCACAGTTTCTAAACATTTTTCTTCTGCTTTCAGAGTGCTACCAAGGGCGATGAGGTATGTATACAATTATTCACAATGTTAAATCTAAACTGTTAACTAGTGTATTTGTTTCTAATTTTTACACCTACAGCTTACAAATGCTGTATAGGATGTTCATAAAGTCTTGAGAAATTTGGTCTACATAAATGCTTCACAGATAATTTGTTAACACAATTTTATACATAAAGGGTGATATAAAAGGTTGGTGCTTTGTCAAATGTGGCATTACTCGTTTGAAACCCTTTATAAAGCATGACATTTGCTTATGAATGATAATTTGTCGATACATTTATGCAATCATTATTTATGAAGGCTTCCTTATGCTTTACAAGTTGTAGTTTGTTAAAGTGGGATCGTTATAGTAGTAGTTGAGTCATGGTTAGATATGTAAAATGTGTTTCTTTCTTTAGCCTGCAAGACGTTCCGCGCGTTTGTCATCTGTAAGTATTACCGTTGAAATAGGCTACTTTAGGATCTGTACATTTCTTTGTATTGCAAACTCATGTGTTACCCTTATTACCGTCTTATCTTTTGGCAGAGACCTGTGCCAAAACCGGCGGCCAAACCCAAAAAAGCGGCAGCACCCAAAGTATGTTAAGTATTTGTTTCATCTGTCTTTTATTAATAAAGTTAAACTTGTTGGAGTTTTTCAATGTGCTGTTTTTGCATCTAGAGTTTATTAGCGGTTGTGTTAACCCTTAGCCTAAGCGTTATTGATTCATGACCTTTGGCATCAATTCAGAAGTTGTCCTGGTATATTTTTTTAACAGCCACATGAGGGAAAGCCTCATAAAAAGAATCTCGAGTATTTGGCACTGCTGAGCATTTGACAAGATCCTCTTTCAGTAGTCACCAGTGGCTAATGTGTTTTTTCTTCTTCAGAAGGCAGTCAAAGGAAAGAAGGCCGCTGAGAACGGTGATGCCAAGGCTGAGGTTTGTTTCCTGAAAAGATCTGTTTGCTATCTCTATTCAATGTGATTCTTCCCCCCACCCCTTAGGGTTTAGATTTGGTTTCACTTTAGGCTGTACATGACTTTGTCTGCAATCCATCAGTTACCCTTACCAGAAACAAACAGCACTGCCCCTTGATGGGGATTCAACCTCTTAGGGGATGTGATTCATTCAGCCCACCTGTACATACATGCATTATATATTTGATGGGCACTCAACTCAATTATGTGTGAATTGTGGAATGATATTAACCAAGCAGTTCTGTGGAAATTGATATTACACTGTTATTATAGTGTTAGGCTTCTATGTAATTTATTTGCTTCTTGCCCTTCTGGCATAAGTTAGTGCATGTAATTGAATTGAGTTGCACAAAATAACTGGTCTCTAGAAAATATATTATTTTCACTGCAACAATACAGTAGGCCTACAGGGTTAGATGCACTTCAATATACGTAAATAGTTGGTTTCTTATTTTCTATTCTTTTGAATATAACAACGTTGACTATTTCCCCAGGGTTATTCATTGCATATAAACTTCTCTTTTTTTGTATGTCTGAAATAAGTCCATTCTTAATTTCTAGGCGAAAGTTGAGGCCGCTGGAGACGCCAAATGAAGAACTGTTTGAAGTTGTGATCATTCTGTGTACTTGGTGACTGTACAGTTTAAAATAAGTATTTTTTACCAAGTTTTTTTATATTAAAAGATATCATTTATAGTTCAGTGGGATTACATTTGAGGTAATGAAGCTGTTCCAAGGGGTTCTCATGTTCATTACCATTTTTATGCCTTGTTTAAATGAATACCGTCCATATCCTGTCCAAGTAAAAAAAAAAAAAATGAAAAAAAACTTCTAAACCTGTTTTTAACTGCTGAATGTTATTTTCCTACATAAATCCAAACATTAAAGGCAGCTAAAGTGTGTTTCTAAAATGTTTTAAGAGGAATAGGGTTTTTGCCACTCCTTTTTAGTTTTTTAATATTAATTACTTACCAAATGTTTTGACTCAACATCAGCTCTTCTCATTCAGGAGACATAAGACAGTTTGAAAGTAATCACTAACTTGTATTAGGTCAACACACAAAATCACCACACAAAAATTAATAATGTGAACTTAATCATTTGTTCTATTGTTTATTTTATTAAATTGTTCTGTAAAAACAGTGGAAAGAGCTATTGTGACTCCTATGAAATTTAAATGTTCTTGAATAAAATGATAAAAAGGCTGTTTTTGTTTGATTTGGTTACATATCATTATCAAACATTCTTTGTTAGTTGTTGACATGCTAGCTTGTGCACAGATCCACATGTTTTCTAGACCTTTCACTAGCCTATTGGGCAGGGACATCAACTGCTTCCTCTCAATCTGTAGATGGGGGACCCCAGGCCTGCTCAGCTGGTGCTCCTTCCTGTGAGAAAAATACATGGGATGAAGGTGGATAGTATTATAATCCAAGAGAATAATAAAATCCGAGGCCATTTCTCTATGCTGCCATAAAAATGCATTACCTACCATTTCCCCCTCTAGAGCATCTGCAAAAGTATGTTGTCTGCTATGTGGCAGTTCCGTGTTGTAATTTTTCTACCACCAATCCATCCCTTTGTCCATAAATGTAATGCATGGCTGAGGGGTATACAGTTCATTAGGAAAGTATTCAGACCACTTGACTTTCCAGTTACATTACAGCCTTATTCTAAAATGGATTACATTGTTTTTTCCCCATCAATGTACACAATACCCATAATGACAAAGCAAAAACCGATTTTTAGACGTATATATTTTTTTTAACTGAAATCTAATTTACATAATTATTCAGACCCTTTACTCAGTACTTTGTTGAAGTACCTTAGCAGCGATTACAGCCTAGAGTCTTCTTGGGTATGACGCTACAAGCTTGGCACACCTGTATTTGGCGAGTTTTTCCCATTCTTCTCTGCAGATCCTCAAACTCTATCATGTTGGATGGGGAGCGTTGCTGCACAGCTATTTTCAGGTCTCCGGAGATGTTCGATTGGGTTCATGTTCAGCCTTTGGCTGGGCCACTCAAGGACATTCAGAAACTTGTCCCGAAGCCACTCCTGCGTTGTCTTGGCTGTGTGCTTAGGGTCGTCGCCCTGTTGGAAGGTGAAACGTCGCCACAGTCTGAGGTCCTGAGCGCTTTGGAAAAGGTTTTCATCAAGGATCTCTGGACTTTGCTCCGTTCATCTTTCCCTCGATCCTGACTAGTCTCCCAGTCCCTGCCACACCATGATTCACCGTAGGGATGGTGCCAGGTTTCCTCCATACGTGACATTTGGCGTTCAGGCCAAAGAATTCAATCTTGGTTTCATCAGCCCAGATAATCTTGTTTCTCATGGTCTGAGAGTCCTTTAGGTACCTTTTGGCAAACTCAAAGCGGGCTGCCATGTGCCTTCCGTCTGGCCACTCTACCATAAAGGCCAGATTAGTGGAGTGCTGCAGAGATGGTTGTCCTTCTGGAAGGTTCTCCCATCTCCACAGAGGAACTCTGGAGATCTGTCAGAGTGACCATCAGGTTCTTTGTCACCTCCCTGACCAAGGCCCTTCTCCCCGGATTGCTCAGTTTGGACAGGCGGACATCTCTAGGAAGAGTCTTGGTGGTTCCAAACTTCTTCCATTTAAGAATGATGGAGGCCACTGTGTTCTTGGGTACCTCCAACGCTGCAGACATTTTTTGGTACCTTTCAGCAGATCTGTGCCTCGATACAATCCTGTCTTGGAGCGCTACGGACAATTCCTTTGACCTCATGGCTTGGTTTTTGCTCTGACATGCACTGTCAACTGTGGGACCTTAAATAGACAGGTGTGTGCCTTTCCAAATCATGTCCAATCAATTGAATTTACCACAGGTGGACTCCAATCAAGTTGTAGGAACATCTCAAGGATGATCAATGGAAACAGGATGCACCTGAGCTCAATTTTGAGTCTCATAGCAAAGGGTTTGAATATTTATGTAAATAAGGTAAATCTCTTTTTTATTCGTTATACATTTGCTAAAATTTCTCAAACCTGTTTTTTCTTTGTCATTATTGGGTATTGTGTTTTTGAATAAGGCTGTAATGTAACAAAATGTAGGAAAGGGGAAGAGGTCTGAATACTTTCCGAATGCACCGTAGAATCTGACTTGATTTCAATTTGACATTACACCTCAGTGTGATACCTTTTAGTCCCCAATAGAGGGCAGTGTCTGAACAGAATTAAGGGACTTTAATCATTGGCTTGCCTATCCATCAGATGGCTTTCTTATCGCCAGCACTTTAGAATTGACATAAGGAGAGACCTGTTAGTGTTTTCAATTTACATACATTGTACTTAGAGTTTATATATAGACATTTTATGGGGGTTAAAAAATACATCCAACCATTTGCCTACCAAACTTTTCAACATCAGCATGGCTAGGCCCTAACACATTTTGGTAAATTAGAAGGATATCCTCTCCACCAGAACGTGGGAATTAGGAAAAATAGTGAGGCAAGTGACTATATTTTCAACCAAATAGGAGAGTGTATGATGTGCCTCTCCCTACAGTGGGATGTCACACACAGACACAACACTCGCTCCACAAACCAGGGGGCCAATATGACTGGCAAATAGATGTAAACCTGTGTGTCCCTATCCAAAACACAAGCCTACAAAGTACAGTATACAGTACAAATCCGAGTCAGTGGAGGACTGTACAAACAGTCAGCAGAGAAGCAAAACATAGAAACATGTGCCCCTGACGCTGCCTATACGAGAGGGGTTGGACCTAAATGTGGGATTGGCCTGTATGTCATGTATCAAAATGAACAGATGAGGATTTCACACTCCACGGTCATTCGGGTAAGGGATAGTGAATGTGCTGTCCTCTACCGCGCAGGTCTCACACATTGAACTGGTGCGCCTTTTTCAAACAGTGTAGGCCTAATCGAATTCCCTATAGTCAGGTTGCACTTAATGGACAAGAAACGGGAATTAACGAATGAAAACAAAGTGAAAGCAGCCTGTTCAACTGAAAAGAAACAGAGCCACCGTAAATGTGTTATGAAACAACTGAACTACCGAGACACCACAAGGGATGGTTGTCCATCTCCACCCTGCAAACTTCATACATTCCGCTGAGTTCATGTGACTAGCACGAAGGGGGAGGGGATGGCAAATGTTAAGCTATAAGCATAGGCCTACTAGCAGTTATTTGAGGGTAACTACCCAAATGGGGACTAGCTGGGAAGAGGAGGGAGTGGGAAAGTTTCACACAAGGAGAACAAATTATGGAGAGGGTAAAGCAACCAAAAAGGAAAGAGGAAGATGGGGGTTGCTGAGAGTTCTGCTATTTGTTCTAGGATAGTGATGACAAGAGGAATAGATATGAACAATCAACATTTCTTTAGGTCTATTTAAGCAATTGTAGTTGTATTTAAGACACAACGCAGAGTGCCTGGATACAGCCCTTAGCCGTGGTATATTGGCCATATACCACAAACCCCTGAGGTGCCATATTGCTATTATAAACTGGTTACATAATACACTGGTTAACATAATTATAGCAGTAAAAATACATGTTTTGTCATACCCGTGGTATACCCTGATGAAGACAGCTTGTCTGTCGAAACGATGGTTATTATATTATTGCATCTGAGCTCCTAGAGTGTGCGGCTGTCCTTTTCTTTTTCATACGGTCTGGTATACCGTGGCTGTCAGCCAATCAGCACCCAGTTTATAATAATGTATAGCTTCTGTCTTTCATTACCATGGCATTAGACCAGGGGCCAAAAGTATAACACCAATCAGGCTCCCGAGAACTGGAGTTGCCCATCCCTGCTTTAGACTAGAGTTCAACTACGTACCTAGCCTACACAGCAGAGCGCAAACTAACCAGTTGTGTGCTAAATGTCTGTCTGTTGCGCGTTGGCCCAATAACATATTTTCAGTCAACGAAAGAAATACGATACTTTCATGTATAGGACAAATGACCAATAAAGAAACATTCTTTCTCCGACTAGAAATACGTGTTATCGATCACACTAGGCGATCATATTCTATTCAGAAGGGTCTGTGCGACTTGTACGCACACTTAAATGTCTTGTGCGCTCATGGCTCAGATTGCCCCACCCACCTCATGTATCTATAGGCTGGCCTGGCTTCCTATATAGCTTGATACGTGAACATCGTGTGCTTGTACTCCCTCAATAGTTTGGGCACATTTCAACCAGCTCAATCCGAGCACAGTTGCAGGTCAGTTCAAACTACAGCTTTGTAAATGACACTTTTACGCGACAATTAGTTTTTGTTAAATATATTTTAAATACGTCCAAAAATGATTTCCAATAGTTTGTAATTGGTTGACTCCATGATTAATTAGCTAACAATGGAAAAGAGCACGTACTGGAGGTGTAGAACATTTGTTGAATTGTGTTATATTACATTTGGAGGGAAAGAGAACAGATTTTTTACGCCCCAATATGACTTGGTTGGTTAACAATATGGATGGAGCCGCTAGGCAAAGTTATGTTTACTTTATACATTTTTATTAACCGATTTTTAAGTAATTCGAACGTATAACCGCTCAATTGGATAGATATTCTTGATAAGTTAATCGATTGTTAAAGAAATAATTTTACTTATAATTTGGAATTAATAGGTGTGGGTTTTAAATTGGGAATGGAAACACTTAGGCTGCTTAGACAGGCAGCCCAATATCACAATTCTTTCCCCACAATTGATCTTTTGACCAATCAGATCAGCTCTAAAAAGATCTAATGTGATTGGTCGAAAGACCAATTTAGTGGGGGAAAAAAACGTTTATCAACTTTGAGAGCAATTGCCCTGTAGCACTACTTATCTAAAAGTATTCATTGTATTTTTATTTTTTTCATTTTGTTGGATGTCTGCTAAAATGGAAAGCATCTTGATTCAACTGCTTATGAAATATGGTGTACATTTTTATGAGAAACTGCTGGATCTGTGCACTATATTTATTAGGTAACGATTTGATGGGAATTGATGCATTGCATTTCATGAGATTATTTAACTCTTGTGTAAAATATCTTCAGAAAGCATGGGACATGAGACTTATGTGGCAGGGTCTACAGGAAATCACGGACTACAAGAAGAAAACCAGCCACGTCACGGACACCGACATTACGCTTCCAGACAAACTAAACACCTTCTTTGCCCGCTTTGAGGATAAAACAGTTCCATGATCCTCCATTAACAAATGGATCATTAGTCACTTTAAACAATGCCACTTTAAATAATGCCACTTGAATAATGTTTACATATCTTACATTACTCATATATGTATATACTGTATTTTATAACATCTACGGCACCTTGTCTTTGCCGCTCGGCCATCACCCATCCATATATTTATATGTACATATTCTCATTCACCCCTTTTTTAGATTTGTGTGTGTTAGGTAGTTGGGGATTTGATAGATGAATTGTTAGATATTACTGTGCTGTCTGAACCAGAAGCACAAGCATTTTGCTACTTTTGCATTAACATCTGCTAACCATGTGTATGTGACCAATACATTTTTTTTTTTTGGTAAATCAATAAGGTTTTACTACATTTTGTTAGTTTAACTGAGAAAAGTACTACTATATGTGTAAATACTGTAACTGTAATGGTAGTTGTTCACACATGCAAGAGGCAGGTGGCAGCAGCGATCCTTCATTCCAGGTTTGAGGCAGTGGTATAGGGGCTTTGACTGGGAAAAGCTAGGAGAACAATGGGGTGATTTAAAACGGCAGTGGCATGTCTGGAGGGGAGGGGTCATATAGGGGGATGAGGGGTGACATGGTATGTGAAATTCTGCAACACTGTTTCCGGTTAATTACATGCCAGGGATTGGCATAACTTCACACGTGGGTGTTTGTCATTGGAATTTGCTGTTTTGTTGTTTTGAAAAAGCACAAAAGGCCTATATGTTCACCTCTCACCAAGTACTAGCTATGTTGGTTAAAAGTAGATATTTGGGTCTTGTTTAGAATGCCTCTAGGCCTATATGCATGGACTGTATGCATTAACTATACAATCTAGTCATGCAATAGTTTGACCTTTTTCCGGACTAACCTGATACCTTGAAGGGTTAGCTGATAGCTAACCTTTCACATGTTAACTCCTGGTGCTGTATCTCCGATCAGACTATACGTCCCCCATCCACCCCTCCCACACGAGTCGAGAGTGCATGATATGGTGATAATGTATTGATATGTGAGATTCCTAGAAGCATTTTTTTTTTTTCACCTTTATTTAACCAGGTAGGCTAGTTGAGAACAAGTTCTCATTTGCAACTGCGACCTGGCCAAGATAAAGCAAAGCAATTCGACACATACAACAACACAGAGTTACAAATGGAATAAACAAAACATACAGTCAATAATACAGTAGAAAAATAAGTCTATATGCAATGTGAGCAAATGAGGTGAGATGAGGGAGGTAAAGGCAAAAAATGGCCATGGTGGCGAGGTAAATACAATTATAGGAAGTAAAACACTGGAATGGTAGATTTGCAGTGGAAGAATGTGCAAAGTAGAAATAGAAATAATGGGGTGCAAAGGAGATAAATAAATAAATACAGTAGGGGAAGAGGTAGTTGTTTGTGCTAAAATATAGATGGGCTATGTACAGGTGCAGTAATCTGTGAGCTGCTCTGACAGCTGGTGCTTAAAGCTAGTGAAGGAGATAATTGTTTCCAGCATCAGAGATTTTTGCAGTTCGTTCCAGTCATTGGCAGCAGAGAACTGGAAGGAAAGATGACCAAAGGAGGAATTGGCTTTAGGTGTGACCAGTGAGATATACCTGCTGGAGCAGGTGCTACGAGTGGGTGCTGCTATGGTGACCAGTGAGCTGAGATAAGGCGGGGCTTTACCTAGCAGAGACTTGTAGATAACCTGTAGCCAGTGGGTTTGGCGACGAGTATGAAGCGAGGGCCAACCAACGAGAGCGTACAGGTCGCAATGGTGGGTAGTGTATGGGGCTTTGGTGACAAAACGGATGGCACTGTGATAGACTGCATCCAGTTTGTTGAGTAGAGTGTTGGAGGCTATTTTATAGATGACATCACCAAAGTCGAGGATCGGTAGGATGGTCAGTTTTACGAGGGTATGTTTGGCAGCATGAGTGAAGGATGCTTTGTTGCGATATAGGAAGCCAATTCTAGATTTAATTTTGGATTGGAGATGCTTAATGTGAGTCTGGAAGGAGAGTTTACAGTCTAACCAGACACCTAGGTATTTGTAGTTGTCCACGTATTCTAAGTCAGAGCCGTCCAGAGTAGTGATGCTAGACGGGCGAGCAGGTGCGGGCAGTGATCGGTTGAATAGCATGCATTTAGTTTTACTTGCGTTTAAGAGCAGTTGGAGGCCATGGAAGGAGAGTTGTATGTCATTGAAGCTCGTCTGGAGGTTAGTTAACACAATGTCCAAAGAGGGGCCAGAAGTATACAGAATGGCGTCGTCTGCGTAGAGGTGTATCAGAGAATCACCAGCAGCAAGAGCAACATCATTGATGTATGCAGAGAAGAGAGTCGGCCCGAGGATTGAACCCTGTGGCACCCCCATAGAGACTGCCAGAGGTCCGGACAACAGGCCCTCCGATTTGACACACTGAACTCTATCAGAGAAGTAGTTGGTAAACCAGGCGAGGCAATCATTTGAGAAACCAAGGCTGTCAAGCATTATGTGATCTTTACATTCATTCATTAAGCAACGTAATCAATGGCTCAATGCCAACTGATGATTGATTGTCATCACACTCCCCCCTTCCTACTTCTTTCCCACTGACATGTCAAATCTGGGTGGTAGGTGTTCTAAGCTGCTTTCAAATTGGCCTGTTTACACTTTTATGGCCAGCCCAGTTGGTTCCCATTTACTTCGAATGGCTTGTGCTAATGGTCTTGATTGTCCAGAAGCCTTGTTTACAAGCCACACTGCAAAGATGTGACGGAAATGGTGGCCGTCAAATCGGTGGCTCTGAGGAGAGATTGAAGCTCTGACAGTAGCACCGTCTCAGCTGCTGATGCCCCCAGCTCTCACCATTTATCAGCCCACATCACTCAGTGGAGAAACCCCCGAGTTGTTTTAGATGGGAACAGTAGGGAGTGAGGATGCAGGAAGATGGGAGGGAGGAAGGAGCTATGGAAGGCTGTCATTGGCTGTGAGTTTGGGGGCTTGCTGTATGTGCTCACGAGACTGGTGCAGCAGAAACATGAGGCTAATGACAGTTTTACTGCTCCTGTGTCAGAGAGAGATTTGAATACTGCAAAAATATACCCTGTTTACAACGTAAAACACCAAATAATGCATGCAAAGCAGAATTAGGCTAATACCCACTATTTATCAAAATCCAGAAAAGAGACGTTAAATTCTACAACCACCAAAATGGAAGCGATTCCCAAACCTTCCATAACAAAGATCACCTACAGAGAGATGAACCTGGAGAAGAGTCCCTTAAGCAAGCTGGTCCTGGGGCTCTGTTCACAAACACAAACCGAGCCCCAGGACAGCAACACAATTGAACCCAACCAAATCATGAGAAAACAAAAAGATAATTACTTGACACATTGGAAAGAATTGACAAACTGAGCAAACTAGAATGCTATTTGGCCCTAAACAGAGAGTACACAGTGGCAGATTACCTGACCATTGTGACTGACCCAAACTTAAAGAAAGCTTTGACTATGTACAGACTCAGTGAGCATAGCCTTGCTATTGAGAGAGGCCACCATAGGCAGACTTGGCTCTCCAGAGAAGACAGACTGTGTACACTGCCCACAATATGAGGTGGAAACTGAGCTGCACCTCCTAACCTCCTGCCCAATGTATGACCATATTAGAGACACATATTTCCCTCATTACACAGATCAACAAAGATTTAAAAAACAAACCTAATTTTGGTAAACTCCCATATCTACTGGGCGGAATACCACAGTGTGCCATCACAGCAGCAATATTTGTGACCTGTTGCCATAAGAAAAGGGCAACCAGTGAAGAACAAACACCATTGTAAATACAACCCAAATTTGTTTATTTTCCCCTTTGTACTTTAACCAGTTGCACATCGTTACAACACTGTATATAGACATTTGAAAGGTCTTTTATTATTTTGGAACTTCTGTGAGTAATGTTTACTGTCAATTTGTATTGTTTATGTCACTTTTAGTTTTTTTTCTACTTCACTTGCTTTGGCAATGTTAACATATATTTCCCATGCCAATAAAGCTCTTAAATTGAATTGAGAGAGAGATTAGATATTTTTGGAGGGCTGCTGCTCTCGCTCGCTCGCTCTCCCCAACCCATCTCCTTTGTGTGTTTCCATAGCCTCTCTGTCCCCCTCTTCCTGGTCTGAAAGCAGCTCTTAGGCAGGCATTTTATAGCTTGATCTGAAAGCTATGTTCCCATGTCATTTGAGAGGATGTATTGACGAGGGTGGATGTCTTCTTCACTGTACTCACATTTTTAATAGATTTAGCATAAATCCGAAACGCGACCTCAACATTCCAGAGCTACAATTCCCCAAATTGGTTTACCAGACAAGTGTCCCTGATTTGTAAATGAAATTACATTGGATAAATTGATATCGGTCTGTTCTTTTATTAGCTTTGAGAATGTTGACAGAGAACCTGTTCAAAGCCAAAGATTGACTTAATTTAATCTCCTCATCGGATTATTTGAAAGGAGACCCAACAATCAGATTACTTTATTTTAAGGTTGTTTATCGGACCCCTGCTTTGCTGACAGATTTAAAGAAAGCTTTGGATTGGTCTACTGTGTGATCTTGGCCAAAAGGTGATTGGCCATGAATCTCTGTAGTAACACATTTTTGATAGTTGAGTAGTGAAGGAACCCTTCAAAAATATAGACGCATCAAATAGCATTGCGCAAAAGGACATTGATCTAGCATGGCATGATGGGATACTACTACAAGGTTGTGAGGTCATTGTCCATCAACAGTATGGATGTCAAGCAATGCCATAATTTGGCCTGAAGCCATGGACATAATTAAACGTAAGATTCTGGTGAAGTCAACATTGGTTTCATAATTGTTTGGAAGATTTCTGGACGAGAAACTGCAACTCTTAGCCCAGTGAAATGGAAGGAGTTTATGTAACACCGAAACAAACTCCATGACGCCACGATCATAAAGGCGAAATTACCCACTAATGTGACCGACGCTTTTCTTCCAAGTCAACATGAACAAGGAGTGGTCAGTTCTGGAAGGCAAATCCTGATATTTCTCACATATAATTTCTGAGGGCAGGTCAACGTTGTTACATAATCCAACGCGTTGTTACATAATCCAACGCGTTGGCACGCATGTTCCCTTAGACGTGTGCTGTTAAGCTTATGAACACTTTATTAAAAAAAAAAATCTCTCTCTTTCCACTTTGTTGGCTGGATGAGCAAATACCATCTGACAGGTCGCAAAGGGTTTTTACACTATGGGGAGGTGGGTTGGGCTTATATGTGTTAGAGCGCAAGCCACAGAGATTGATGCATTTCGACAGCTGTGTGTGTGTGTTGGGCAAGTCTGCAGATCTGGTTGGGTGAGACCGGGCTATATAAAAGGGCGGATCACAAAGCAGAAGCTTTCTCCGTAGTTCCAGTCTCCCGTCACACTGTTGGGTACCCAAACTACCAGGTGCTCTTTGGTTGGCTGGGCGCTAGATGGTTGGAGTTTAGACTGGCCAGTTGGAGTAGCAGCCACAGGATCTTTACCACCACAGAGCCTGTGGAAGGTGTGGAGGATCCAACCGTTTTTTTTACGACTGCATTCCGGACCACTTTTTGCCCTGGAGCAAGTCGGAAACCCTGAATTTCTTGTAATCTTTTTTGCCGAGTTCCTCCTTTTTGCCTGAACAAAAGGGTGTAATCGCAACCAGGTTGGCGAATCCCTCATGTTTCTACCTTCCCTGCACACTGCCAGCTTTTCCCCTTGCCTCCCCATTGAAATTATTGTTATTGATGCAATGTTCACGGATTGGTGAACTTCGACATAAGACCCATGTTATTGGTCATGGAGAGAGATGCATTTAGATGGTGGCATAATGAGTTAATTAGGATGGTGGTGGTGGTGTTGGTCCCCCCACACACACATAGCTGGTCCTGTTTACTTGACTTGTGAGTTGGAGCACTATCGCTCAGTTTCCCGCATCTCGCAGGAATGTACTTCAAAGCAAGCCACTCAAGCAGTTGGAAGTAAAGAAAAAATACAATTGAACACTTTTTTTTAAAGGATAGAACTAGGCTCTTTCCAATTATGGTTGTCACTTTTGAATAAGATCTGGAATATTGTCCCGAATTTAGTGTTTGGAGGGAATTCTTTAAATTGGCATGATAACAATCAAGATGACCACTCATTGACGTGATTATCTTTAGAGGCTGAATGAATTTAACGTTTTTCGACTCGAGTTCAAGTTCACGGCTTCGGGAATAGCAACATTGTTTCCCTCGTCAGATCTAGTTCAGACATGCTGATTGGAGATTATTATTTGAAAAAATTAAAGGTTCTGAGAAATGGTGTCAGGTCCAAAATCAGACCAGATGTTAGTTCTGACGATGGCACTCTTTTCTGGATGGGTTTGTCTGTAACGAGACTAGACTGCACTGGACATAACCGGATCAGGGAGACTGGGTTTGTTCATAGTCCTCGCCTCAGGCAAGAACTGTTCCCTTCCTCAAAGCCGTTCAGATGGTTTGAGTTTATTTGCAAGCATAGAAAACTGCCTCGTTTCTCATTATGCCAGTCTGTCGCCGGTATCAAACTTGAAGATAGGCTTTGGTTTAATTTGTAAGCACACTTTTGTCTTCCTCAGTGTTCAACAAAGTTTAGTTTGATGCTATTGTCTTCTATTTGGATGGTTCTAAAAACACTTTTTTTATTGAGGCATCCGTATGCCTCTACACATGGGATGCATTATGGTTTCCTATTGGCTTAGTGGGCCGATGGAGTGACTCCATTATCTCTTTCTCTTCAGGTCTCCAGACCAGAGCTGCATCAACACACCACTGCACAAAGAAACCAACCCCAGATCCACTATAGACATGATCATCAGACTGGGCAGACTGACCCCTGGATACTTCCGCCTCCTACAGGTTTGTAAACTATTGACAGCCTTTCATTGGGGTTTTGTGTGTGCCAAATACTGTATGAATTCATGTGCAAGGAAATATATTGGCATTTCTCTTGTCTACTTACTGGTATGACTTGTTACAGTGAGTCAGCACTGAATCGTGTAAAGATGCAGTCCATATGGAATCGTCAACACTTGAGAAAATAAAAAAAACATTAAATTTCCGAAAAAGTGATTAACAGTATTGTGTTCTAGAGTTGCAGATGCATTAGAAAAGAGTCATATGGGCACCATATCCACTCCCACCCAGTCAATGAAATTCCTATTCTCCTTGCCACAGTTTGGTATTTGCTGATCTTTACGCTTGAATAACAATGGCCATGAATGATTTTTTAATAGAGTCCTTGTTGACTTAGGAAATGTCAGCTAAGATGTATCTCTTATGAGGGAGTTATGATTCACTTGACTTGAAATGTAAGAGTAGCGTGACAAGGTTTAACTTCCCCCTTGGCTCAGATGTGGATGTAAGCCAAATGAAAAATGGACCACTTCTCAGAGTATTTGAGCATTACTCCAATGCCATGGTTTCTCTCCTCACATTCAGTAGCTAAAAGCTCATGAAAACTGCTTCTAGTCCTTTTAAGATTAAGTAGTGTTTCCCCCCTTTTGCCTGAGTTCTACTGTAGACTCTAAACAGTGCAAGTGACCAGTTGTTAAAACGGCATGACCAACACTAACTTGTCAGTCCATGTTGAATTCAGCCAGGCGGGAATCTGGGCCTGGTGTATAATAGTAGCCGCTTTCCCCAGGACCCCCCATCTGCGACGCACAATCTGCTTTCATCAACAAAGTCACTGATATGATTATCATTGACGCTAATGCTAGTGATTATTATTTCCTCCCCCTTTCTTTTGTTCCTCCTCTGCCGCAATAATCCTTTACAGTCATGAATGTGATGCATGTCATCATTTGTGTAAATACAGACTTTAGGAGAAAGTGACTCGCTGTTACATAAAATTCCACATGTTGCTGTGATATTTGCATTGTGGTTGGAGGATTTGAATATGTGTGATGGTAGTGAGGACTACTCTGCATTCTGGTTTGAATTTCTGGTTGTATTTATGATGGTTAAAATGCTTTCAGATACAATAACTTATACAGTTGAAGTCGGAAGTTTACATGCACTTAGGTTGGAGTCATTAAAACTCGTTTTAATGACAGATTATTTCACTGTGTCACAATTCCAGTGGGTCAGAAGTTTACATACACTAAGTTGACTGTGCCTTTTAAACAGCTTGGAAAATTCCAGAAAATAATGGCATGGCTTTAGAAGCTTCTGAAAGGCTAATTGACATCATTTGAGTCAATTAGAGGTACCTGTGGATGTATTTCAAGGCCTACGTTCAAACCCAGTGCCCCTTTGTTTGACATCATGGGAAAATCTAAAGAAATCAGCCAAGACCTCAGGGGAGAAAATGGTAGATCTCCAGAAGTCTGGTTCATCCTTGGGAGCAGTTTCCAAACACCTGAAGGTACCACGTTCATCTGCACAAACAATAGTACGCAAGTATAAACACCATGGGACCACGCAGCCGTCATACCACTCAGGAAGGAGACGTGTTCTGTCTCCTAGAGATGAACGTACTTTGGTGAGAAAAGTGCAAATCAATCCCAGAACAACAGCAAAAGACCTTGTGAAGATGCTAGAAGAAACAGGTTTCAAAAGTATCTATATCCACAGTAAAACAAGTCCTTTATCGACATAACCTGAAAGGCCACTCAGCAAGGAAGAAGCCACTGCTCCAAAACCGCCATAAACCGCCATAGACCGCCATAGACTACGGTTTGCAACTGCACATGGGGACAAAGATCGTATTGATCTGATGAAACAAAAATATAACTGTTTGGTCATAATGACCATGCTTATGTTTGGAGGAAAAAGTGGGAGGCTTGCAAGCTGAAGAACATCATCCCAACTGTGAAGCACGAGGGTGGCAGCATCATGTTGTGGGGCTGCTTTGCTGAAGGAGGGACTGGTGCACTTCACAAAATAGATGGCATCATGAGGAAGAAAAAGTATGTGGATATATTGAAGCAACATCTCAAGACATCAGTCAGGAAGTGTAAGCTTGGTCGCAAATGGGTCTTCCAAATGGACAATGACCCCAAGCATACTTCCAAAGTTGTGGCAAAATGGCTTAAGGACAACAAAGTCAAAGTATTGGAGTGGCCATCACAAAGCCCTGACCTCAATCCTATAGAAAATGTGTGGGCAGAACTGAAAAAGTGTGCGCGAGCAAGGAGGCCTACAAACCTGACTCAGTTACATCAGCTCTGTCAGAAGGAATGGGCCAAGTTAAACAATTTAAAGGCAATGCTACCAAATACTAATTGAGTGTATGTAAACTTCTGACACACTGGGAATGTGATGAAAGAAATAAAAGCTGAAATAAATCATTCTCTCTACTATCATTCTGACATTTCACATTTCACATTCTTAAAATAAAGTGGTGATCCTAACTAACCTAACACAGGGATTTTTTACTAGAATTAAACTGTACATCTGGTTAATAAATCAATATTCTCAATTTTTTTTATATATTTTTTTTATTGTACCTTTTTATTTAACTAGGCAAGTCAAAAATAACAAATTCTTATTTACAATGACGGCCTAGGAACAGTGGGTTAACTGCCTTGTTCAGGGGCAGAACGACAGATTTTTACCTTGTCAGCTCGGAGATTCGATCTAGCAACCTTTCGGTTACTGGCCCAACACTCTAACCACTAGGCTACCTGGCCCAGGTAGCGGGATTGCCTATGTCCACCTGAAAGCAATCAAAGATGTCTCTAAAATGCTAATTTTGAAAGGAAAGGGAGAAACCTAGTCAGTTGTAGAACAAAATACATTCCACTGAAATGTGTCTTCCGCATTTAACCCATCCCCTCTGAGCCCCAGACCTCTCCAATACCACTTCCATATATACACTATAGATACAAAAGTATGCGGACACCCCTTCAAATTAGTGGATTCGACTATTGAGTGAGCTGTTCGACGAGCAGGTGTCCACATACTTTTGGTCATGTAGTTGTAATCTCGCGGGTATGTCTAGAGGCCTTTTTCACTTAATATGGCAGTGCTCTCTAAACGCCTGAGCTTTAAAATGGAGTCTTATCTTATTTGCTTTGAGGCCCTCCAGGGATAATGGAGGGCAAAGAAGGGGGCTGTATTGTACGGAGTCCACATACCCTCCCGATGTCCAGGGACCTTCTGCATCTGCCCTTTGGTATAGCATGCAAAGAGTCTGGAACAGACCATTCTCGTGTACCAAGAACATTGTGCCCCCTTCTTGCTAAAATATTTCCTTGCCCTCTCTAAATGTTTAATAACTGTTCTAACCAGAAGCCTGGGCACATGACCGGGCACTGTGGAAATGTGGAACACTGGTGTTGTTGGGGAAGTTGGCTTTTAGGTATCATTTTTGAAAGGAAGAAGCTTTATTGCATTTTTTTTCTGTACATTGTCATGTTTCGTCACATTCAATTATCTTTTTATAGAATCTTTGACTTAGGCTAAATTTAAGGCATTGGTTTTGTTTTTCCAGAATTGGCTCAGATATGTTCTCCGACCCATATGTTGATAACTCAACTTTTGCCTTTTGTGTGTTCTCTCTACAGAGACAGGTGGCCGGTGAGGTGCAGACCCAGCCACAGGACCGCGCGGTCAACCAGATAGCCATGATGCTGGCCATCATGGGCCTGAGCCTGTCCTACTACAGTGCCAAACGGATGACCGAGAAGGTCCAGAGGCTCCAGAAGAGAGGAGATCCCCATACACCCTGAAGAGACCCCCCCCCCCCCCCCCAGTGCGGACCTCAACCTGGAGAGAAGACGAACCAACGCGGAAATGAGGAGAGGAGACATGGAGATGACAGTGTTGGTGTCCAGAACAACACCTTTTCACAACCAATCAGTCGTAGTCACGTCATTCAGACACTGGAGTCTTTTTTACTGGGATCACTCTCAATGCGAGGAGAATTCGCGGGCTGCTGCTGTTAAGGGTATCTTAATCTTTCACCCCAATGGCTGTTGGGAGGACCTTGTGGGTTGATTTTGGGAGGGGGGATATGGGGAGTGTATGTGGGAAAGGCCCATGGTGGGGTTCGTGTGGTCCTGATAAAGTTTGGGTGGTAAAAAGTACAACCAGCTGTCTATGGTCAGGCTGGGCCCGTACTTCAGTCGTTGCCAAGGTAAATGCGTGCAGGATGCCGTCAATACTGTTCTGAGCTAAAAAGGGATAGAGAAATGCTTAACTAATTATTCTAATGTACTGTGAATCTTGCTAGTGCTCCAAGTATATGACAGTTTATCTAAAATAACTGAACAGTAATAATTTTTTAAGGGAAGGCTATCTGCATTTGAGATGTATCTAGTAATGACTGAAGGCAGGCTCGTAGTGTGGCTGAAAGTGGGGAGAAATGAACCCTCTTAGGTTTTTGTAATTCCTTATTGTTAAAAAAAATAAAAGTGAGCTATGTGAACTAGATGTGGAGGAGTCTCAAACTGGTCAATAATTCCACACATGTTCAATATCTGTTAATGTCAGACACAAACAACTGTACATTACTGGTGAAATTAAGTATTTTAACGTTTTGGGAACTTGCTTATCCAAATCTACGAGAAAAAAAAAGGCACTTAAATCACAACTTTGTTTTTCACAATGTTTCTAGATTAAAGTCCTGATAAAAATGCGTGTCTTTCTTTAAAGAACTTGATCTGCAATGGCTACTAGGTGTTACCACAAATATTCTAACTTTAGTAAACGTTGCATGGGTGTGCAGCTTTTAATCTCTTCGTTAATACTGTCACGTTTAGTTTTTTAAAGAATGATAACCACGAATGTATATTTCTGTGATGTTTTGTAGAAATCGAATAAAGCTGTGACTTGAAAAATAAGAACCGTGGCAGTTTAGTAATGATATTAAGGTGTTAGGGAATTTTGGAAAAACCGACGTGAACAAGCATTTTATCACTATTTAGTTTAGGGGAACTTCTTTAATCAAAATTTTTCTGTGAAACGATGATATTGCCCCACCATTTCAGCTCAATAGCTGCTTGGTTGGATATGGCATATTAGACTCTGTTGTAGCACCACTTCCTGTATCGTAGGGTGTCTGGTGTCCGCAGGAGCGTGCCGTCTGCACGCAACAGGAAGTGTTCAGGCCTCCAGACAGCCGTTGTCTTCATCATAACTGGGGCATCTGTATCTGTCTGTAGTCTCTGTACCAGTCTGCCCTCAAATCCGTAGCCCCTCCTGCACCAATTTAACAGTGGTGGCAAAATCACAGGGCAATGTTTTAATCTATACCGAACAAAAATATAAATGCAATAATTTCAACGATCTTACTGAGTTACAGTTCATATAAGGAAATCGGTTTATTGAAAAAAATGTGCACCTAATATATGGATTTCACATGACTGGGCAGGGGTGCAGCCATGGGTGGGCCTGGGAGAGCATAGGTCTACCCACTTGGGAGACTGGCTCACCCACTGACAGCCAGGCCCAGCCAATCGGAATGAGTTTTTCAGCACAAAGGGCTTTAATGCATACAGAAATACTCCTCAGTTTCATCAGCTGTCCGGGTGGCTGGTCTCAGACGATCCCGCAGGTGAAGCCAGATGTGGAGGTCCTGGGCTGGCGTTGTTATACGTGGTCTGCGGTTGTGAGGTCGGTTGGACCTCAATTCTCTAAAATGACGTTGGAGGCGGCTTATAGTAGAGAAATGAACATTAATTTATCTGGCAACAGCTCTGGTGGACATTCTTGCAGTCAGCATGCCAATTGCACGCTCCCTCAAAACTTGAGACATCTGTGTGACAAAACTGCACATTTTAGAGTGGCCTTTTATTGTCCCCAGCACAAGCTGCACCTGCGTAATGATCATGTTGTTTAATCAGGTTCTTGATATGCCACACCTGGTCAGGTGGATGGATTATCTTGGCAAAGGAAAAATGCTCACTAACAGGGATGTAAACAAATTTGTCCCCAAAATTTGAGGTAAATATGCTTTCTGTGCATTTGGAAAACTTCTGGGATATTTTATTTCAGCTCATGAAACATGGGACCATCACTTTACATGCTGTGTTTATATTTTTGTTCAGTATGTTTTGCTTTTACTGTCAGACAGTTTGTTAATACAGAAAAGCAGTCACATCTGAATTGTTACTATATGTTCTCAAATGCCACTCATTTTAGAACGTGTGCAGATTATAAATCCTGAGGGTTGGAGGAAGACTCATGCACCGGTTAAACATCAGCCATTCTGAGGCCCCTCCTTGTCTGTTCCATGTTATCTCTACAGAATGTTCTCTTCTATACCTGGGTAGACTGTATAGAAGCTATGCATCTGAGGTACTTATAGCATGACCATGTTAGGGAGGGTGAGAGGATAGGGTAGTGGTGACTGTTGAGGACTTCAGATAAGAGGGACGGGGGTTGAAAGCTGTTTGTGTATGGCTTGTTGATTCACCAGTCCAGTTCTTCATACAGGTTATTTTGAAGAATGCTGAAGTCTTTTCAGTACTAAATAAGAAAATTGTTGGAACGGCACACTCGTGAGTTGGAACAATGGATCAAAGGAATAGTTTATTTCCTCATTGTCCTCCTTTAAAGTTTAGGAAGATGAGTATAAAGGAGATGGATGTTGAGCTCTTAAAAAATATGGAAGATATAAGAATGTTTTAATGATCGAAGGATCATTGCTTGCTCTTAAGTGATGTTTGTCAGAACTAGAAGAAAGTACGTGTAGTGTTAGAATGTTCCGTGTTGAGTGTTAGGAATTTGTGTTCAAATAGTTATATGAATAGGTTCAACCTGTCACATAATAGAAGTCTGAATTGTCCTTGTTTTGGTTAGCTTTTGGAAACCAGTCTGATAGATTAGCCCCAAACCACCAATAGCAATAATGAAACTGTTAGCACTTTTAGCAGTAGACAAAATATTGTCGATTTCCCTCCGAATTATCTTCAGTCAGGCGGATAGCTTGATCAACTGGGGATCACACCAAAATCGCTTTGTTTATTCATCGCAAGTCCAGAGAAGGCAGATTGGAGCCTGCTATTCTCCACGTTTCCTCTTCAACTAACGAGTCAGGGGACTAAAGCTAGAGAATGCATGCTCATTGCTCGCTCAGACGCTCACTTGCAGATGTGATGCTCTGTGACAGGCCAGGGACGGGGCCTCATTGGGTGACACGTGTCCCTCTGCCCTCTGCCCATGGCCCTAGACCCCCCCCTCTCTCCACCCTACCGTTCTGTCTCGCCCATCACTAGGCAAAAACATCACTTTGGTGTCTCCATGATGCAAGCCTGGGACAACAAACCTAAAAGAAGCGTTCTCATTGGCTATCCAGTGATGCGTCACAGAAATCGGCCCATATATGAGCCACAGAGACAAAGGGATGAGGTTCAGGTTGGTGGGGGAGAAATTCAGGGCTGGGGAAATGTCTACTGCTATGATGCTCCAACATGCTTCCTTTTTAACCATAAGGGAGGGAGGAGGTCAAAGAATAGCACTTAGGAGAGAAGTGAGAACAAAGTGGCCTTCCAAGTCTAAACATAACAATTCTTGAGTGAGAGGATTTGTAAGAGAAGGTTACAGAAATGTGTGTTTTCTGCAAATGCTATATTACTTTGTGGTGCCTGAGTGTGTTGGGCAACCCCCCTGTCCCTTTCCCTACGAAATGATTTGTTGAATTCCTAGTCCTCTGTATCTGTGATCATTGATTCTAGTCCTTAGTTTTTGTTATTTACAACAACAAAAAATTAACATGGCTAAAACAAATGGATGAAGTAAATTAATGGCTACTGGGACAGTGGAAAGGCTTGCAAAATGAATACCACTCAAAAGGACACAGTATCTGCTCACAGACATGTACTTATTAACTCTATAAGTGTTTTATAGGACCTTTATTTTCACAAATACGCACCCACACCCCATCCGGTCAGTCTCTAGCATCCACAGTAGGTTGATGGCACCTTAATTGGGGAGAATGGGCTCGTGGTAATGACTGGGGCGGAATCAGTGGAATAGTATCAAACACATGGTTTCCATCACATTTGCTCCGTTCCGGACATTATTATGAGCCGTTCTCCCCTCAGCAGCCTTCGCTGCTTGCATCAGTGTAGTGGAGCTAAAGAGACGGCGAGATGCATGTGTTAAGCTGGTGCATGTGATGAGTTGGGGTAGAAGTGGGGCTAGTCCGTGCCCGGGTGACAGTTTGCCAGTGTTTTGACTGCCGTCTGCCACTCTGTCTGGAACATACTGAACTGAGCCCCTCTTTGTCCATAAAGGATGCTATTCTTTAGGCATCAAGTGGAAGAAGAGGGACAGAAAAGGGGAGGGACTACCTAAACTAGTCCAATAAGAAATGCTCCTTTTGATTTTCCGTTGCAAAATGTTTTGCTACAGTGGGCCCTAATGAATACGACACTGGTGGCATCCCCACCACTGTTACTCCGTTACCAAGACACAGATCGAGGATCAGTGCACCCTGCCCAAATCTTGACATTAGCTGGTGAAATACAAAAACGGACCTTAGATCATTTCCACCGTCTGCCATGGCAGCCTTTGGCCTGGTGAGCCATTAATGTAGGGCAGCATGTTCTCCCTCATAATCTAGCTGTTTTTTACCATCTGTCTATCGCTACTTTTTTAATCAGGATTTTGTGAAAGCTGCTTAACTCTATGATTATCTCCCGGACTCAAACATTGTTTACTTATGGCCTGTTATGGTTTTATTAGAACCATATATGTAAATGTATACATATACAGTGCCTTGCAAAAGTTTTCATCCCCCTTGGCATTTTTCCTATTTTGTTGCATTACAACCTGTAATTTAAATCGATTTTTATTTGGATTTCATGTAATGGACCTACACAAAATAGTCCAAATTGGTGAACTGAAATGAAAAAAAGTACTTGTTTCATAAAATCTATATTTTTAAATAAAACGGAAAAGTGGTGCATGCATATGTATTCACCCCCTTTGCTATGAAGCCCCTAAGTAAGATCTGGTGCAACCAATTACCTTCAGAAGTCACATAATTACTTAAACAAAGTCCACCTGTGTGCAATCTGTGTCACATGATCTGTCACATGATCTCAGTATATATACAGCTGTTCTGAAAGGCCCCAGAGTCTGCAACACCACTAAGCAAGGGGCACCACCAAGCAAGCGGCACCCTGAAGACCAAGGAGCTCTCCAAACAGGTCAGGGACAAAGTTGTGGAGAAGTACAGATCAGGATTGGGTTATAAAAAAATATCCAAAACTTTGAACATCCCACAGAGCACCACTAAATCCATTATTAAAAATGGAAAGAATATGGCAACACAAGAAACCTGCCAAGCGAGAGCCGCCCACCAGAACTCATGGACCAGGCAAGGAGGACATTAATCAGAGAGGTAACAAAGAGACCAAAGATAACCCTGAAGGAGCTGCAAAGCTCCACAGCGGAGATTGGAGTATCTGTCCATAGGACCACTTTAAACCGTACACTCCACAGAGCTGGGCTTTATAGAAGAGTGGACAGAAAAAGCCATTGCTTAAAGAAAGAAATAAGCAAACACGTTCGCCAAAAGGCATGTGGGAGACTACCCAACCATATGGAAGAAGGTACTCTGGTCAGATGAGACTAAAATGGAGCTTTTTGGCCATCAAGGAAAACACTATGTCTGGCGCAAACCCAACACCTCTCATCACCCAGAGAACACCATCCCCACAGTGAAGCATGGTGGTGGCAGCATCATGCTGTGGGGATGTTTTTCATAGGCAGGGACTGGGAATACAGGGAAATTCTTGAGGGATACCTGTTTCAGTCTTCCAGAGATTTGAGACTGGGACGGAGGTTGACCTTCCAACAGGACAATGACCCTAAGTATACTGCTAAAGCAACACTTGAGTGGTTTAAGGGGAAACATTTAAATGTATTGGAATGGCCTAGTCAAAGCCCAGACCTCAATCCAATTGAGAATCTGTGGTATGACTTAAAGATTGCTGTACACCAGTGGAACCCATCCAACTTGAAGGAGCTGGAGCAGTTTTGCCTTGAAGAATGGGCAAAAATCCCAGTGGCTAGATGTGCCAAGCTGATAGAGACATACCCCAAGACACTTGCAGCTGTAATTGTTGCAAAAGGTGGCTCTACAAAGTATTGACTTTGGGGGGGTGAATAGTTATGCATGCTCAAGTTTTCAATTTGTTTGTCTTATTTCTTGTTTGTTTCACAATAAAAAATATTTTGCATCTTCAAAGTGGTAGACATATTGTGTAAATAAAATGATACAAACCCCCCAAATATACATTTTAATATTAGGATGTAAGGCAAAAAATAGGAAAATGCCAAAGGGGTGAATACTTTCGCAAGCCACAGTATCTCTGTTTTTTGTGGTAATCTTTTTAGCTTTTTCTATTTAGACTTGTTCGCTACTGTCTGGTACTTGTTACTGTTCGCTACTGTCTGTTACCTATTACTGCTAGCTACTCCCGAGTGGACTCCCGAGTGGCGCGGCGGTCTAAGGCACTGCATATCAGTGCAAGACTACATCACTACAGTCCCTGGTTTGAATCCAGGGTGTATCCCATCCGTCCGTGATCGGGAGTCCCATAGGGTGGCACACAATTGGCCCAGCGTCGTCCGGGTTTGGCCAGAGTAGGCCGTCATTGTAAATAAGAATTTGTTCTTAACTGACTTGCCTAGTTAAATAAAGGTTAAATAAATAAATAAATATTTTCTGGTACCTGTTACTATTAGCTATTTTCTGGTACCTGTTACTATTAGCTACTGTCTGGTACCTGTTACAGTTAGTTACTGTCTGGTACCTGCTACTGCCTGGTACCTGATACTGTTAGTTACTGTCTGGTCCCTGTTACTGTTAGTTACTGTTTGGTACCTGTTACTGTTAGTTACTGTCTGGTACCTGTTACTGTTAGTTACTGTCTGGTACCTGTTACTGTTAGTTACTGTCTGGTACCTGTTACTGTTAGTTAATGTCTGGTACCGGTTACTGTCTGGTACCTGTTAAAGTTAGTTACTGTCTAGTACCTGTTACTGTTCGTTACTGTCTGGTACCTGTTACTGTTAGTTACTGTCTGGTACCTGTTACTGTTAGTTACTGTCTGGTCCCTGTTACTGTTAGTTACTGTCTAGTACCTGTTACTGTTAGTTACTGTCTGGTACCTGTTACTGTTAGTTACTGTCTGGTACCTGTTACTGTTAGTTACTGTCTGGTACCTGTTACTGTTAGTTACTGTCTGGTACCTGTTACTGGAAAACAGAAAAAGAAAGCACCCTCTACTGGGCATCAAGATCACAGTTCTAAAAGGGATCCTTTGTTAGATGTAAATCTACCCCTACAATAAACTAATTCCAAATTGAGCTAAGGACAGAATAGGATCTTGCCAGTTGTTATCTTTGGTGCAGATAACCTCATCGTTGTTCAAATTATTTTTAAACAAAGATTACACAAGGCAAACATCTTATGTCAATGTTGAGCTGGGAAATGTCCTTACAATGTTTCCCTGTTTCTATGTGAGAATTCATGCACTGAGCGATTTAAGTATGAGCATACTAAAAGTGGACATCTGGGTTACCCTCCCATAACATAGCTAACCTTAGACAAATCCTTCACCACAGACATTTCATGAGCAGAACTACGTTTGTGAGAGAAAACACAAGGGGCAGAGAGGCATTGCCAAGAGATGTTGCTAAACCCGATCAGGAAGTGCTCTGACATAACAGACCACAACCAGCTGACACCCTACAATCTGATTCAACAGCTCTTCATTCTGGCCCAAGAACAAGGCTGAAGTTCCTCTCAACAGGAGAGCTAAATAAAAATACTGTGGGACATCTTAGACTGCTCATATATAAACAAGTGATACAGTATATAAAAAGTTTGGAAACTTAGAGTAGAGTCAATCATTCATTATTTGATGCTGTTCTCAGACATCTACAAACACGTGTCTACAAACTACCCTAAATAGGTGACATGTAACACTTTACTGGGGGGGGGGGGGGGGCTTATGAATGATGTTGAATAAATACATTATGAAGGTTGTTCTAAATGATACTGAAACACTAATAAAGGTGCTATGACTGGTGTCATAAAAGTGTTATGAATGCCTTATGTATACCCTCTTCAAGTAAAGTGTTACCAATATCATCTATCAGGTACACACTGTCTATTCTCTTAAACTTTGGCTCACACCTTAATTCATACTAAAACCTCTTCATAATAATAACAACCATACAAGGAAATGTAGGTCTATGTTTTCTACAGGCCCTGTCATTGCACAGCTGGAAGCGACGGGAGCTAAAGCAACAGTTGATTGGCTCGCAGGCCAGATTTTTAGGGAATACTGTTTGTCAGAACTTGTGGTTGTAGACGCCGGGGCCAATTATACTCTCCACAAATTCCCAGTGGAGGGATGTTAAGTATAGCAGCAAAACTGTCCTATCATTGTGGCTTACAGTCATATTAAGATTCCGTTTAATTTGGACATGCTTGTTAAGTCAAATTCTATTCCTGTTTCTAAGTAGGGTCATTAGCATTGCACTGTAGATAGGAATGTTGGAGGCTTTGTGTGAATCTCAATGGGTTCGTGTAAGAAGCCTCTTCACTCTTTATGTGGTCCATAGGGGGAGACTAGGTCGCCAGAAGCATTAAAAAAAAATTCTCCCTATCCCCCCTCTCTCTCTATCTCTTTCTAACAAACACACATTTGATATACAGTACCAGTCAAAAGTTTGGACACACCTACTCATTCAAGGGTTTTTCCTTATTTGGACTATTTTCTACATTGTAAAATAATAGTCAAGACATCAAAAATATGAAATAAGACATATTTAATAATGCAGTAACCAAAAAAGTGTTAAACAAATCAACATTCTTTTAGATTCTTCTAAAATAAAGTAGCAACCTTTTGCATTGATGACAGCTTTGCAAACTCTTGACATTCTCTCAACCAGCTTACCTGGAATGCTTTTCCAACAGTCTTGAAGGAGTTCCCACATATGCTGAGCACAAGTTGGCTGCTTTTCCTTCACTCTGTGGTCCAACTCATCCAAAACCATTTCTATTGGGTTGAGTTTGGGTGATTGTGGAGGTCAGGTCATCTGATGCAGCACTCCATCACTCTCCTTCTTTGTCAAATAGCCCTTACACAGCCTGGAGGTGTGTTGGGTCATTGTCCTGTTGAAAAACTGAAAAACAAATGACAGTCCCACTAAGCGCAAACCAGATGGGATGGCGTATCGCTGCAGAATGATGTGGTAGCCATGCTGGTTAAGTGTGCCTTGAATTCTTATTGAATCACTGACAGGGTCACCAGCAAAGCACCCCCACACCATTACACCTCCTCCTCCATTCTTCACGGTGGGAACCACACGTGCGGAGATCATCCTTCACCTACTCTGCGTTTCACAAAGACACGGCGGTTGGAACCAAAAATCTCCAATTTGGACTCATCAGACCAAAAGACAGATGTTCACCGGTCTATTGTCCATTGCTAGTGTTTCTTGCCCCAAGCAAGTCTCTTCTTCTTATTGGTGTCCATTAGTAGTGGTTTCTTTGCGGCAATTCGACCACGAAGGCCTGATTCACGCAGTCTCCTCTGAACAGTTGATGTTGAGATGTGTCTGTTACTTGAGCTCTGTGAAGAACTGATTTGGGCTGCAATTTCTGAGGCTGGTAACTCTAATGAACTTATCCTCTGCAGCAGAGGTAACTCTGGGTCTTCCTTTCCTGTGGTGGTTCTCATGAGAGCCAGTTTCATCATAGCGCTTGATTGTTTTTGCGACTGCACTTGAAGAAACGTTCAATGTTCTTGACATTTTCTGGATTGACTGACCTTCGTGTCTTAAAGTAATGATGGACTGTCGTTTCTCTTTGCTTATTTGAGCTGTTCTTGCCATAATATGGGGCTATCTTCTGTATACCACCCCTACCTTGTCACAACACAACTGATTGGCTCAAACGCATTAAGAAGGAAATAAATTTCACAAATTGACTTTTAACAAAGCACACCTGTTAATTAAAATGCATTCCAGGTGACTACCTCATGAAGCTGGTTGAGAGAATGCCAAGAGTGTGCAAAGCTGTCATCAAGGTAAAGGGTGGATACTTTGAAGAATCTCAAATATAAAATATATTTTGATTTGTTTAACACTTTTTTGTTTACTACATGATTCCATATGTGTTATTTCATAGTTTTGATGTCGTCACCAGTCCAAACTTTTGACAAGTACTGTACATGAAAACATACTGTAAGAACATAGCTACATTCACCAGTTTCTCTGCCTGTTTAGTTTTCTAGTCTACAGCAGAAACATTTTGCTTTGTCCAGCCCAGTTCAAAGAGTTGACTGAAAAGTCTCTGCAAAGTGAGAGGAGGGCGTGGCTTGCCAGGGAGATAAGCAAAGCCATTTTAAAGGCCTTTTTTTTTTACCTTTATTTAACTAGGCAAGTCAGTTTAGAACAAATTCTTATTTACAATGACGGCCAACACCGGCCAAACACGGACGACGCTGGACCAATTGTGCGCCACCCTATGGTACTCCCAATCACAGCCGGATGTGATACAGCCTGGATATTTCCCCCTTGAGTAAAACATGTCATTTTCACTAACTGACACATACAGTACCTACCTAGCCCACAGACCATTTAGGAAGGCAGCCTAGTTTCTACAGTAGGGTAAAAATGATCTGGATCTAGTTGATTTGGTTATGACATGACAGTAGCACTCACTCACACCTGCTACATATGACCTATATTTGTTTTAATGCGATCAAATGGAACCACACCCTATACTTCTTGTCGGGCCTAGTAACAGTAAGGTTTACATTATACTTTCAGGACCTATACTTAAACTGTACATTCTATCTGGATCATGAGCAAAGGCATGCAATAGATGAAGCTCAGAGGAGTCTAAAGTATAAAGTATAACTTCACCTGTATATACTGTACATGTGGTAGAATCTAACATACTGCTAAACTGCAGATTCAGGGACTCATTAGTCTCTACTAATTGTACTAGAACCTTTTCACCACCTGGGAGGCTGAGCCTATTAGGGCTGTGGCACCATTGCCTGTTATTACTGTATGGCTGAGGTGGTTGTGATAACACAAGTTGTAATAAACCCTCATTATGCAAATACAGTCTTTCATCGGGGTGGCAAACAGAGGATTTTTCTCACTTAACAACAGCCATCGCTACAACAACATTCCCCTCTATATAAAAATGAAGGACAGCAGTGAGCAATGATCATTGTATGACCATTGTGCAGTGTATAGCACTCCCCAGGCCAGTCAGTCTTTTCCCCAGTGTGAGGGACATAGACTGACATTGCTGAGTACTCTGGTTTCCTCACTGCTGACGAAGGAGAAAACAAAGGCACATAGTCCACTAGGATTGGGTGGCTTTTGTATTGTGGAGTGTAATTACTACAGCGTATTGTGTAGGGGGTAGATCTTTAACTTCTGTGTGTGTGTGTGTGTGTGTGTGTGTGTGCGTGCGTGCGTGCGTGCGTGCTTGCTTGCTTGCTTGCATATTATTTCCCACAATTTCCTATCATGTTGTCCACTTCCATAGCACCTGGTCATTCTACAAAGACCTGAATATGCAACACAGTAACCCCCTCCTGAAAAAACTGCAGATGCAGGTACAATGATGAGGAGGAAGAGCTCAAAGGTACATATTAGCCCTTTCTCCACCCTGGCACTTATTCCTTGAGTGATTTATTCCACACCAGCGCTGGTTTATTTAAGAAAGCACAGTTGAAGGGGACAGGTGCAGATGGCCATTTGAGCGACGACGAATCAGACCCGTGTGTAGGGATGGCATGTCGAGGGAGAGTAGCCAAATGTGACAGCCAGCAGTAGCAGCAGCAGGGATCTCTAAAAGTGGGCCCAAAGGATTTACAGCCATTCACTGGATGCCGATACCTTTGTTGTGGGCCGAGTTGCCTTCTTATTGGTCCAGAAAGTTGTCATTCATTAATATGTTTAAAAGCAGATCTGTCAGGATAGGCTGGCTGGGAATGGAAGGGAATTGGTGTTTGCATGTGCTCCGTTGTGCCAACAACAGTTGAAAACATGCAGTGTGACTGGAGAGGAGGTCTTTGATTGGTTGAGTTGAATCACATGGTTGTGTTGCTTAATCTGATCTATGGCTCTGTCTTGTATGTAAATAATGATGTTGAATTGTCTGCACCGGTTTGTCTATTTATCATGGCTCTGATCGCTCTCTCGCTCTCTCTCTCTCTCTCTCTCTCTCTCTCTCTTTCTTTCTCTCTCTCTCTCTCTCTCTCTCTCTCTCTCTCTCTCTCTCTCTCTCTCTCTCTCTCTCTCTCTCTCTCTCTCTCTCTCTCTCTCTCTCTTTCTCTCTCTCAAATGTTTTGTGCAATCCCTTCAAAGGATCAAAGTGAATAACGTGATGATAATACAAGCACAAACCAGTGCCCTCAGGCATACCAACATAGCAAAAGGGCTTGGATGGTTTTAAGGAACTCTCGCTTTAAGTGTGCCACCCAAATGTCAAAGGTCACACGCCTTACATAACGTGAATTAGGTTGAATTTTACCGTACCGTAAAGTTGTTTCAGTATATAGCCATTTTGGTGCTCTGCAATGTCAAGAGGGCTGGTCACGTGATCATTTTCTGGAATTGGATATCAAGACATTCAATCCAATTCATGTTTTGTGCATGCAGTCCTATAATATAACATATGTCACTGCCCGCCTGTACGACCCTTATTCTCCAGCCCAGTGACAGGGTACTATTACCCTCAGACACGTATGTATGTAGAGGAAGCGTTCTACATGGACAGGGGAGCCAGGCTCATTTGCGGTATGCGTGTTGTGTGTCACGTATGGAGAGCACTTTTATTCAGCTGGCATTGGGCACCTTGAAACATACATTACTGTAAACAGTTTGTCAAGGCTACGGTCATAACTCACTGCACACATATTTGTTTGTGTGTGTATCTGCACGTCTGTACAGTCCAATGCAGTATGTATGTGTTATTTCTAATAACGCCCCCTGAGACGTTAACCGTGCTGAGACATAGACATATGGTCCGGTGTAGGTTATGTACGTGTAAGTACGCAGGAAAACTTGCTGTGTAACCCACTCCTCCTCAGCCAGTTTGAACGAGTTATCCCAAAAGTGAAAAACTGAGCGGGGGAGGGGGGGGCTAGAGCACGAAGAGATGCCAACACAGAGCCTCTCAGTTTAGAGTGGGCTATTTTGCAACTGCGACCCCCGAATCTCCCCCCGTTGTTTCCCTCAACAAGCTGGCAAAGTAGCGCAAAGGTCATTCCAGCTTGCCCAGGAACACAGGAACACGCGTGTGCACCCCAGTAAACTCTACCGAAATAAACACCCCCACAAAGGTTGAGCTGCTTTCCCCAGCCAAACCTGACGCCAATGTTCTCTTGTGACCTGCCAGAAGCATTATGATGATATGAATGAATGCCAGTTGTGACAGATGAGCAATCCTTGAAGGACTATTAATAATCCTAGAAGGCCACGAGGGAACTTCTATTGCATTGCATCTAGATAGAGGTTAATGGTAAAAACTACATCGATATAGTGCTTTTTACAAGTGTTGGTAGTTTTATGTAAGAGGCGTGAAAGTTACTCAGGAGCTTGACTTTAAGTGACAGAATGTTACCAGGCATATGAGAAATGCTGCAGCTTGCAGCCTCGACTAGAGGAGGTTAAGGGGCGAGTCGCTGCATGCCTCATGCCTATGGAGACTGGCTAGGATTTCATTACGCAGACTTTTCCCTTGCATGTCAACAAGTTCACATATAGGCTACATACACTTCACGTCAAGGTGGACGAGATGGGGGGGGACGGTTGGTTATGCAACTCAAGGGGGCCCTAAAGGGAGAGGGGCAGGAAGGCTGGCCAGTGTTTGAGTATACCTCCACATATCAGCAGCTGGGGTCTGGAGGAATGCATCCTGTGTTTATAGTGACTCTGTGATAGGTCATTATTGTGATGAAAAGGGCACCAATGTCAGCCATTTAGGCTCTCACCCAGAATGCTCCGTTGTTTACTCCCTCAGCCTCTTTACCTTTCGTCCAGGCTTATTTTTGCCTCCTGATTTATGGATTGTGGGTGTGCTTTGGGGTAAACACAAGGGTTGGAAATATGGAGGTATGTTACCTATGGGCTATATGGGACGAGTGTTGGAAATGGCATTATGGTCATGGGTGGTAAGCCGGGTTCTCAAACAGGTTTGGAATGACAACAACAAAGGAGTTGGCTAAAGTTTATAAAAATTGGCACACAGGCCAGGTGGGTGGGTAGGTGCCCGGTCCACTATGCAAGGGTTGTTGACCACAGTAGTCTTATCCAGCGTGTGTGTGTGTGTGTGTGTGTGTGTGTGCGTGTGCGTGTGCGTGTGCGTGCGTGCGTGCGTGCGTGCGTGCGTGCGTGCGTGTGTGTCTGTGATTGAGCAAACAAAAGCGTGTGCTTGTGTCCTATAAACAGGTTTGCACATAAACACACACACACACACACACACACACACACACACACACACACACACACACACACACACACACACACACACACACACACACACACACACACACACACACACACACACACACACACACACACACACACACACACACACACACACACACACACACACACATTCTTCAGTAGTATGCTGTGTGGCTACTCATGTTTTAAGTGCCTGTTGGGAATGGCAGTAGAATGAGGTATTTTCCTAGCTACTACTATTCCAACTGTTGCGTAACAAACTATGAAGTGCCCATTCACCTCTCATCGTCTTACAACAGACATTCGTTGTTATGTTTCCACTAAGGTTTGGGATTTCAGATTACATAAACCTGTACTATGATGCCAAAATCATGTTTGCTGAGCGAATGTATAGGTTTGTATACATTCTTCCGATTCTAAATATACAGAACATACTCTGTTCATGTACTGTGATACATGATACAATCCCCTACATATGTATTTGGATAGTGATGCTAAAATGTTTAATTTGTCATTATACTCCAGGATTTTGGATTTGAGCTCAAATGTTTTATATGATGTGACAGTACAGAATGTCACCTTTTATTTGAGGGTTTTTTCATGCATATGTTTTACCGTTTCGAAATGAAAGCTTTACATATCTAGTCTCCCCATTTGGACACATTTAACTTATAGTGTATTAAAGTAGTCAAAAGTGTAGTATTTGGTTCCATAGTCCTTGCACACGATGACTGCATCAAGCTTGTGAATCTACTACAAACTTGTTGGATGCATTTACAGCTTGTTTTCGTTGTTTTTCTGATGTTTTGTCCAATAGGAAGTGAATGGTGAATAATGTCATTCGGGGGTCATTTGTAAATAAGAAAATAAGATGTTTGATCACCCTGTTGCAGGAGAATTTTCCTGCAGTACAGGACGTTTTACTTGTAGTGTAAAAACGCTTCTGAAGTTTGTAATTTCCACTTAGAAAGTTCAGATCGATTTTTCCATTCCGAAAAAAATGTCTGTTACTTATAATCCACATAATAATTCAAATTTCCTGTTGCTGTAGGATTATTTTCTTGCTGTAACTGCAAACTGGCTCAAATTAAGATCCTACATGTGTACATGAATGTGGATGCTACCGTGATTATGGATAATCACAAACGAATTGTGAATGATGAGTGAGAAAGTTACAGAGTGACGAAGATCATTAGAGTACTAAATAGGGAGAGAACATTGAACAGAACAAGGCTATGTCAATAACTACATTTTGACAAAAACACAAGTAGAACCTCATAGTCTCAAGCTCTCCATTGGGCGAAACGTAACACAAAACATAACCAAATGCAAATGCAAATGGATCCAATAGGTTTGTAGAGTCACAAGCTTGATGTTGTCATTGTGTGCTAGAAATATTAGAACAGATACTAAACTTTGGACTACCGTGTGCAAGAATATTTCGAAGATAAATTCTCCCCCTGATTTGCTTTGGGGTCTGTGTTATTACACTTGGTACACTATAAGTGAAATTTGTCCACATACTTGTGACGTCAAATGATCTATAAAGTGCTTTCATTTCTAAACTGTAAATCAGATATGTATGAATGTCCTCAAATAAAAGGTGACATTCTGTACTGTCACCTCATATGAAACATTTGATCTCAAATCCAAAATTCTGGAGTATAGAGGTATCACTGTCCAAAAACATACGTATGGGTCTGTATGTTTATAGAACCCCTATCTCAGTGTTCCAATCATTCTTAATGAGTCATGATCTATGACATAGCTGGGCTACGCAGGTTAAAGAATCAACACTATCTTTGTACGGGAACACCACAATACAAGTTCAAATACAAGGGAAAACACAAGTGACAATCCTCACGGTCATTGAGGACCACTAGCTACAATGCTCCTCTATCAGTCCATTTCTTGGCATCCCGTGTGGAGCATTACGCAAACACACGGAAGAGTGTGAGTATCTAACACACAGAAGAGTGTCTAATAATGGCAGCACTTCCCCGAAGCAGTTACTTAAAACTCTCTGCTGAACCAGGGAGGGTTTGGAGAACTTGGACCCTGCAAACTCTCCTCTATGTTGTGTGTGCTCACAGCAAACATGTTACTGGGCGTCACAGGAGGATGGTGGCACCTTAATTGGGGAGGACGGGCTCGTGGTAATGGCTGGAGCGGAATCAGTGGAATGGTATCAAATACATCAAACACATGGTTTCTATGTGTTCGATGCCAATCCCTTCGCTCCGTTCCAGACATTATTATGAGCCGTCCTCCCCTTAGCAGCCTCCTGTGCTGGGTGTATTTTTGTCTCTACGTGTTTGTAAAGATGAGTAGAGCATAGATGCATGTAAAAAAATCTATCTTTGAAATATATTAGGAGTGGTGTCCTACTCCTATTTTATGGAACATAGTTACATGGCATGTGACTTGTTTGTGTAAAATGCATTGCCTGAGGAGGTAGTGTCATATATAGATGGCAAACTAATGGTCATTTTGTGCAGAATAAAGCCACCATTGCTTTGGCATCTATATTTGTCTTTAGCATCAACATGTTGATGGGGAAGATGTCACTGGACACACTGGACGACCCAAGGGTGAGTACCAAATGGCATACTATTCTCTAGTGCACTACTTTTTGTTCAGAGTCCTATGGGCCCTGGTCAAAAGCAATGCACTATAAAAAGATTAGGGTGCAATGTGGGACTCAGCCTGTCATAAAGGACACCCTAGGAAGATATCAGTTCAGTCCAATCCAGCCACTAGGCCTTGACTATAGGAACCATACTGTGTTTGGCATGGAGAGGAGAGTCAACCAGTTGGAATCCTCCCAGGGTTGATCTCTTTACATAAGGTGCTATTTCGATGGGGAACATTCTGTGCACGTACTGTATGTACATCACAGTGACAGCCAGACGCATAATACTAAATGCGGGTCCGTGTGGTGTGTGTGTGCGTGTGCGTGTCCTAGCTCCCCCAATCCCAACCTTATCCGTTAATTGGAAAATGCAAAACTGACTCAAGATCTAGGGGAAACTTCACCCCACACCCGTGCTTCACCTTATTAGACTGTGTGGAATTTGGCCATATTGCTTACACCTATCCAATCCCTTCAGATCCCCATTAGGACCTAGAGACTAGAAAGGAGGAGCTGGAGTTTGATTTGCGATTCAGATAACGAAAGGTCAAAGGGAAAAGGGACGAGCGCAGATGTATTGACATCTGCCAAGATCCTCATACCAATATAGCAATTCTATGAGGTGTATGGAAGTGAATACTTTTGCGCTAATGCATTCTGGGTAGTGGACCATGGTGTATGTGAATGCACGGTGAAGAGTCATCAGATGACTTCAGTTTGGTTGGAGTTCTTTGGTTTCGAGGTGATGAGCGAAACACACCATACATCGGTAGTCTGAGGATCCACGTGTTGATGGGTTTGGGATAAAGTACCTCAAAGATGTGTTGATCTGTTACTCATTATTCTCCATGGACACATCAGCTGTTCGAGAGATGATACCAACACAAAAATGGGCTTGTAAATCACTTAACCTACAAATATCATTGTACTCTTCATGTAACATATTTAAGGCGATAATGTGCTTTTCTCAAGGCTATACAGAACATTGTCCTAGTGGGGATTTCTAACCTCAACCCATGACCCTAACACTCTTAAATTGTCTCACTGTCTCTTCAGTCTACAAACCGTTAGTCACATTCATCATGGGGTGACTGTGTACCTTCCTGAATAAAGCCTAATGCAGAGAGAAACAGAGACACCCTAATGTCCAGGGTCACGGACCCACATGCAGGCTAATGTGACCCACCACAGACCACCAAGGACCACCATCAGTCACCAACATGCCACCCATTCTGTTTGGTTTCTTAAGCAGACTCACTTTCCTCTGTAAGCATTTTTTGTCCTGTCTTGATAAAGAATCCAAATACAAGATACCTATTATCTATATACACTGAGTGTACAAAACATTAGGAAGACCATCCTAATATTGAGTTACACCCCCCCCCCCCCCACCCCCCTTTTCCCTCAGAACAGCATCAATTCGTCGAGGCATGAACTCTACAAGGTGTCGAAAGCGTACCACAGGGATGCTGGCCCATGTTGACTCCAATGCTTCTCACAGTTGTGTCAAGTTGGCTGGATGTCCATTGGGTGGTGGACCATTCTTGATACACCCAGGAAACTGTTGAGCATGAAAAACCCAGCAGCGTATTGTAACAATGACGCTGGGAGTCAGGAAGCAGGTGCAGTTGGTGAGTATAATAATAAAGAACATTGAGCGATACAAAACAAGAGAAGCGTCTGGACATGAACACAGAACCAAAACTGTCTGAAGAGTAATGCTAGGGAGTGCTAGATAAAACCGAAGTGCATGGCACCTACTACCATACCCCATTCAAAGGCACATAAATGTTTTGTGTTGCCCATTTGGTTACAAACACTGTGCCTTTGTGAGACACAGAGCAGATGAACGGATGATCTCGGCATGTGTGTTCCCACCGTGAAGCATGGAGGAGGTGTGATGGTGTGGGGGTGATTTATTTAGAACTGGTGGTTCTGCCTGCCATGATGAGAGCAGAGGCCAGAGGCTTTCTCCCTCTCTGTGATTACATTGAACACATACACATCCACACTGCGACATGTGTGTGTCTAGAGGAAGACGAGGTAGGAGGGAGGCTCTGGGACGTGTGTGTGTATGTGTGGATGGAACACTGTGTTCTGTACATTTTGTTCTACATTTCGGGTAGTGCCTCAAGCCCAGAGCTGAGAATAGTGACATGGGCCCCCGTCGCCACCTGGTGGTGTGTTGTGGAAATGCATCTACCCTTAGCCCTCACGGCTAAAATGTAGTCACTGTACATACATACATACATACATACATACATACATACATACATACATACATACATACATACATACATACATACATACATACATACATACATACATACATACATACATACATACATACACAAAAAGGCAGGCGGGTGGGCGGGCAGGCACACACAAACACACACGCATACAGTATGTTATACATTTACTGATGTTCCTAGTCCCAGGAATTAGGTGACCGATAATGATTACTGCTATGTTGTTGGACTTTACTTGTCTACATATGGAGAGGAAAGCATTGTTCCATAATCATTGATTTGTGAACATCTACTCACAAAGCTTGATATGATACTCCCCATACTAATAATGTCACCCCAACACTCTTCCTTCAATTACTTGATGCTTTTCCTTAAAGAGGCAATCAGCAGTTGCTACATTTTTGGGCTTATAAATTAATATGTACCTACTGATTCTTGAAGAATATCACTTATATGAGCTTAGTTCAACTGTCGAAATATAAGCTTCGTTTGTAAACAAAGTAAACGTAAACAAACACTATATAGCCGCAAAACATGGTTAAAACTCAACTCTGTCTATGAATTTGAGAGTGTTTACATTTCTCCAGCCCCACAGCTTTTTAGCGAAACAGAGGCAGGGGAAGTGCTTTGTTATTGTTTCAACTGCTGATTGCCATTTTAAACTGACATGTACCAGGAAGTAACCGACTGTCAAGGTGTATCACACTTCATAGATGCAAGATGATTTCTGACTTCATTTTAGCCAACATACACATACAACACCCCCTTAAACAATCATTAAAAAGAGCATTTGGTGTTTCTTCTCCTCAAATTTCCTAGCCCACCACAATTGATTTTTATTTGGTAGCCTCATACAGATACACCGGTTTCAACTGGTTTCATGCCCCATATGTAATAACATAAAGGGTAAATCAATCCTGAGTCAAGGAGCAAAGGTAAAACAGGACAAGGTAAATCAATACATTCTTATCCACGAAGTCAAACACAAAAAAAACAAGTGTGAAATATAAACGTTTAGACTTCCTGAGTCATCTAGTGGCCATGAAAGGTAATGCACAAAGGATGTACTACACATGCCAGAGCCTTCCTATGTTCCTTGTTATCACAGATCTAAATTGTTTGGATTGGTCAAAGTAATAAGGTAGTAACCTTGCCTACACCAATCCAATCACTTAAAGATCAGCGATTACTTCAAGGAAGGGAAGAAGGAATGATGCATTGTACATCTAATGGAATAGGACACATGTGAGATTGAGGGCAAGGTAAAGGAAAACCCAATGCTGTTTCTTTCACCTCCAGATGGCCAGTGCTGTCAGATCAGTCTGGCCTCTTAGGATTGATTGAGGATGGAGCTAAGTGGAGGGTTATGGTCTATGGTCTATAAGGAGAAAATGCATGAAATAGAAGGCCCATATAGCCTACAATACATAGCTTAGTCTACATGCCTACAATATTAGTGAGTTTGATCATTCCTTGACTAGAACTAGGTACAGGGTGAAGTTGTCTCTAGATACGTTAACTGAATTATGTTTGAGCTGATCTGCGCAGCATTTACCATGAATGTGATCTCTGCTCACATCAGGGAAAAAGGCCTTTGAAAGGCAGCATTGTTGGCTGTATAGTGCACTGCTCTATAACGCACCTTTGGATTGAATCCCAACCTAAGTCCATAATAACTGCAAGAGTTGATTTGCTGTGCCAGTAGACTTCCTGTTGAATAATGCAGATGGAACTTTAATGTAGAAGGACACAACCGTTCAGCAGACAGAGGCACTATGATCAGGTGCAGCAAACATTAACAACACACTGTGAGTGAAGGGGATCAGTGAGTTTTAGGCCTGTACAACATGCACTGGTTTGCAGTGAAAAACCTTGTTCCCTAATGAATACGACCCAGATAAATATTTGGATATCTCCATCTGAGGAGGAAATCCAATCCCTGGAAACAGGGAACATCCATCAGCAGTCAAGCCTATAGTGTGTGTGTGTGTGTGTGTGTGTGTGTGTGTGTGTGTGTGTGTGTGTGTGTGTGTGTGTGTGTGTGTGTGTGTGTGTGTGTGTGTGTGTGTGTGTGTGTGTGTGTGTGTGTGTGTGTGTGTGCGCGTGCGCGTGTGCGAGTGCGAGTAGATGCCTCTCTCATACAAGCCCATATATTATTGAAGTTAATCTTATAGGTATACAACCCCTCATTAAGTGGAACTCTACATGGTCATCAAAACCGGCAAAATGAGAACTACAGGCATGCTAAGATTACACCGCCGTGTAGTATAATCAAGATTATCGTCAAGGCTGCCAATATTACATTGGTAAAACACCACCAATGCATTTAGGATTGAGGCAATATTTACCATGGTTATGATTGGTGTACGCAAAACTACATAACACTTTTGTAATAAATAAAGTCAGATAATAAATAATGAAACTTTGTAAAACTGTTTCGAAGAGTTTATAAAAATCTGGCAGAAACGTATTTTCTTTAAATATCTGGTTGTATTGTGCTCAGTAGTCAATGAAACCGTATAGGTCATCAAAACTTTATGATATCTGTCTCCATCTACATTACACTGGCAAGCCCTCCTCAGGTTGCCAACAAACCAGAACTTGGAATCCAGCTCTCCAAGGAAGTGAACAGGTAAGGATTGGAGTTTGCAGTGTACAAATGCACTAAAAGTAAATTAGGTAGATGATAAAAAAATAAACAAGAAAGACATGATACAGTGTTGTCCCTCAACACTTTTCAAATGTATCTGGAGTCTATGAAGTACTCTACTCTTTAGGCACCCGACCCTAAACAAAACTATAAGTGTATCGACGTACATGTTGTGATGGTACAACTTCATTTGTTAGCAGTAGTCTGCCATGATGTCACGCCCTGACCTTAGAGATCCTTTTTATGTCTCTTTTTGGCTTGGTCAGGGTGTGATTTGGGTTGGGCATTCTATGTTTTGATTTTCTATTTCTATGTTTTGGCCGGGTATGGTTCTCAATCAGGGACAGCTGTCTATCGTTGTCTCTGATTGGGAACCATACTTAGGTAGCCCTTTTTCCACCTGTCATTGTGGGAAGTTGTCTTTGTTTAGGGCACATAGCCTTTGAGCGTCACGTTTTTTTTTTGTGTGTAGTGTTTATTGTTTTTTTCGCCGTCATTTTGATTTAATAAAGAAAATGGACGCTCACCACGCTGCACCTTGGTCCAGTTCCTTCAACAGCCGTGACACCTGAAGTTTCTGCCATAATTGTGCCACATTTTATAAAGAGCTGATCTTGCTTGTAATCTACCACATGACAACGTGTGACAGAAATGAACAACTACCAATGAGGAGGAAGATTAAGCCCTGTATACTGATCTACTGAACAGGAGCATCATTGGGCTTTGGGCCTGACTTCTCATAATGTTGGCCAAATGGGACATATACTCTAATCAGTATCTGAGTTTAACGGGCATCTAAACATGGCACCAGTGTGGAGTTACCGCCCACTGGGTTAGGGTTACAGTGGCCAGACTAGTGGTGCCAGTCGACAATGGCCCACTACCTCTGGAAAAGAGCCCTGCTGAATAATACATGAGGAAACCCATACCTGTTTCCAGGTAACCGATGCAGCCTGAATCAAGAACCGTGACGGTGAGTGTGTGTGTGTGTGTGTGTGACGGTGTGTGTTTGTGTGTGTGGTTGCGTACATGCATGGGGTTGTGTGTGTGTGTGTGTGCTCACATCGGCAACTGTTTGATTCCTCTAGCTGATCAGATGCTTCATAGGGATGTTACCAGCAACCTGTGTTCCTGACAAGAGACATTGACTTTCTAATTGGGATACAACATGAAACAGCACAGGCATACAACACTCTAGACAGGCCTAGAGTGAGTCAGGTCAAAGGTTCCGTCGAGGCTGAGTCGTTGTCTAAGAGCTGGAAGTGTACGAATGGGAAAAGGGCATTAGTCAAACTGAGAAGACCTGCAGAGGGGACTTTGGTGGAGGGTGGTCTGCCTCAAGAAGCTTTGAGGCCTTACTGAGAGTTGTTTCAACAGTTCTAGAGGTCCTCTAGGGTGAACAAGCATGAATCCCATATGGAAAGTGTACAAGAGCAAAGTGCTGAAGACCCTGAACCCGGACCTACAGGAGTACACGGAGGAAGAGGTAGGGAATAAAAAGCGTATCTTTCATCTGCAGATGTCCCCTGCAGATGTCTTGCTCTCCCTGATTCGAGTTTGTGTTCCACAAATTCAAGTTTGTGTTTGTCAGGTGTGGGCACTGATGTCAGATCAGGTAAAGAGACAGCAAGCAGGTAAGAACGCTGATCTAGGATCAATTCCCCACCGCCACTAACGTAGTCTTATTCACTGTGATCTAAAAGGTACAGCTAATCCTAAAATCAGCACTCCTACTCTGAGACGCTTGATACACACAACCTCTCATTTAGAATCGCCGTGGGTTCTCACAGCGACAGATCTGTTGGTTTGCTTATTCATTGTTGTTGAAGTTTGACCTATATCATTTTGTTCCGCTCACAAAGGCTTATTTCTGCTGGAGCTTTGAGGAAACTGCAGAGCAGTTCCTCTTGTGCTTTGTTATAGTTTTGGCTAAAACACGCTAATCACTGTAGCATAGGCTTTCAATTGCAAAATCGAAACCCAAATCGTTGCTATAGTACTCTGTCTGCAGTAGCTACTGGTTTATTCATATGAACTTTCACCCAACCCTCATACTGTAAACTATGTTAGCTAATATGATGGACAAGCTATCAGCGCTATCAGACATACTATCAGTGATGCCCGATATTGAATGTTTAAAAAAAAATCCAAGGGTCTTCCGATGATTGAGTTCACAGGATTTTTTCTTGTCTCTCGACACCCCTGATGTGTCCGGGATTGGAACGTGCTGTAGGAACAAGGATGACCCAGTTCTTCGGAACATCGGAAACCTTATCTCGAACTGGAGCTGCGTACACAGATTAGATGGCATTCCAGTGACAGGGGATGAGACGGATACAGACAGAAAGTCCCGTATTCAAGCCCCCGTATTCAAGTCTCAGAGTAGGAGTGCTGATCTAGGATCAGTTTAGCCTATTAGATAATAATGAATAATATTATATGGATAGGAGTGGGGGCTGATCCTAGATCACCCCCTGAGACGCTGAGGTATGTTCAGACCAACCTCCCTCCCTGTGTCCTTGACATGGTGACAGGGCCTATGTGAACGATACTGCATTAGAATGATGTTTGAATACATAGTTTCCTTAGAGATCTTTGAGTTATTGGGGGAGTTTAGCTGTCATCGTTCTTACTGTATGTCTGAGAAAAGCAAAGTATATTTACCCTCTTGGAAATGAACTCTGTGGTAGCTTTTTTCTATTCTTCAAGTGGATACAGAAATCAAGTAGGCTGTATATTCTCCCTCAGTTTATTATCTTTGGCATAATGGATTAAAAGGGATCCACAGGGATAACTCCGATCTGACTTCCTCAATACAGCAGACGATGCTGCTAGAAATTGAGATTTTGCTGTTGATGTGGATTATGTGTTACATTTTGGCACTGTCCAGCATTTTCAATGACAGACTTTTCCTTGACATTTTCTGTGTATTTATTTTTCCGGAAAGTGCTTGCAGTGTCTATATTAACCCACTAGAGGGCAACCACTACCAATAAATCGAATGCACTGAAAAGCAGGGTAGCCGAGTACAGTATGTGTTTTTACACAGAGCTCAGTACTTCACTACCAACACTGCTATGCTGAGGCTGACAATATAAATGTGTGATGATCATTGCTGGGCTTGTGTTCCCAGGTCAATAATGCAGAGATTGACATGAGCCCTGTCCAGGAGGATGAGGGGCCCAATGCAGTGTCTCAGCTGGCCAAGAGAGTAAGCCACACACACACACACACACACACACACACACACACACACACACACACACACACACACACACACACACACACACACACACACACACACACACACACACACACACACACACACACACACACACACACACACAGCATGGAACTTAATGCAGACTTTACACGTTCATCTTACATGAATCACATTCCGAAGAATTGGCATTGGACAGTGCTCACACACACCTTTGACACTGTGTGTGTGTGTGTGTGTGTGTGTGTGTGTGTGTGTGTGTGTGTGTGTGTGTGTGTGTGTGTGTGTGTGTGTGTGTGTGTGTGTGTGTGTGTGTGTGTGTGTGTGTGTGTGTGTGTGTGTGTGTGTGTGTGTGTGTGTGTGTGTGTGTGTGTGTGTGTGTGTGTGTGTGTGTGTGTTCAGATGCAGGGTGCCGGGGCTAAAGGCTGGAACAGGATGTCAGCACTCTTCAACAAAGAGGATGAGCACCAGCTATTGGAGGAGACTGAGAGCCCGCCTGTCCCAGACCAGTCAGTGGGACTCTACTCTTCTACACAGCTCTCTATTCCCCCCTCCTCTTCCTCCTCCTCCTACTGAACATGGGAATATTAGCCATGTCTGATGAACTAATGCTTAATTCAATAAGTACATAAATAATGTCATTTGTATTAAGTTAAACATATAATGATACACAAAATGATGGTCCCCCTCCCTTCCTTGTATCACCAGTCCACTAGCAGTGATGCCTGAGGAGCCGCAGAGACCGGCCAGAGCCTCAGGATTCTGGGGTAGCTTCGCCACCAACTGGAAACAAATGGCCACCTCGAAACAGGCTGAAGCCGCAGCAAACGAGACGGGCACGGTGGAGGAGGGTCAGGAGGCGGTGGGAGAGGGAGGTGGTGAGGGAGGAGGGGGGGAGAGTTACCAGGGGGAGAACGTGGAGGGAGAGCAGAGTCAAGATGGAGGAGGAGGGAGCAACACTAGCTTCTCCAAATACGCCATGCTGGGAGGAGGGAGCGAGAACACGCCCTTTAAGTGGAACTTTGTCACAGGCAAGCTGGCTGAGTTGAAGACCAAGAGCATGTCTGGCCAGCAAGACTAACAAGTCAGCTGTAAGGAGGTGGGATGGGGTCTGGGGCAGGGGTTGAGTGGGGTCAGGGGGATGAGGGGGTACATGGGGCAGAATGCCCTCCTAGTCTATCCTGGTCCCAGATTGGTTGATGCTGTCTTGCAAACATTGCACGACAGTGACCATAGGAGTTGGCAAAGCAGCGTGAACAGATCTGGGACCAGGCTACTCGTAACCCGTTATCATCTTCATTCTACTTGCTCTGGTGTAGATTGGACCCACCACACCAACACCAGTAGCAAGGATGCCAATCTGTTGCTGCTGTAGCTGACTTGTCTCTTGGCAAGATAATGATAAAGCCAGTTAGTTTTAGCAGAAACAGACTGGCATTCAGGCTAACCTGAGCCACATCAAATCATTCCCAATCCCAAAATGGACTTTTCAGATCTAAGGGAGTCTATAGGGAATTGGGACTAGGGGTCGATTTGAACTTTAGCACCTTTCCATACCTTCGTCAATAGTGTTGAACTGTACAGCATATGAATCAGCGCTGGCACCCACAGATGGCATTTAGTTCATGTCAGAGGACTCATACCTGAAAATGACACCAACTAACAGGCTGGATTAGATCAATTAACCAACAAAGACAGATTAGGAGATTACAGATTACAGAGGGGTAGTGGGATTAGGTGTTGGGTTATGGCACCAATTTGGAAAGGGATTTCATAGCCGATAAGATTATGCTTTCACTGTAAAACCATTTTGCAATGTACATAGGAAATATTGAATGTTTACTTGTGAAGTTAAGAATGGGGGAAATAGGATGTGCAACATTTGAATGATTGGGACTACATGGCCTTTCAGGACATAATATTTGTCTAACTGTTTTTGGCTGACTGGTTCGTGGAGGTCATGGTTTGAGTGTCTTGGGTTTAACGTATTTGGGCATGAGACTGGTAACTTATTCTATTGCCCCTACAAAACACAATTGCAGCGTGACCCTACTGCAGTCATTTTGTGACACTTGTCTGTAAGAAAGTCATGTGTACAAATTGCTATTTTCTGGCTGTCTTTTCTGTTTTCAATACGCGTTTTCAAATGTTTTGTTCTGATGTGTTGCTACCTCTTGTGCTCGAATAAACACTATTGCACTAATAATTCACCATAAAGAATGGCAGGTCAATGAGGCAGAGCACATGCAAGGGCGTAGGTCTGAATTCAACATTGGGGTGGGACAATATCGCCTCTTGTTTCATATTGACCTTGTAAGATACACGCTTGCACGTGTGCCCAAAGCACATATGAGCCAATACACACGGGAGAACATGACAGAGGACGTAGACAAATGACAGCCAGACCTTTCTCCCAATCGCGACAGGAGGAGGGCGTTTGCAGCTGGGAGGGTCATTGACTTACGTGTGAACTCCAATACGTGCTAAGAACACATGAGGTCTATGGGACTAGCGTGGGAAGATCTAAGACACCCCTTGAGCCTTGTTGTCATGTGTGCATGTCTGTGTGAGCCTGGTCATGCTGTGCGTCTGTCTGTCTGTCATCATGGCCTGGTTACTATGGCACGGGTCCAACCGTTGTCTCATACCGCTCACCCTCAGGGTCAGTGAAGTCACAACCTATCTTGTTGTTGGACAGAAGATAAGTGGGGATATGAGAGGAGAGCATGGGGTTAGTTTGAAGAGTTTACAAGGTTGCGCTTTATAGGGAAGTCTTCTGCAGTCAACAGCAGGGGGCGATCTTTGCCAAGTCATGGGTCAACTTCTCAGTGAGTATGGTACTACTGGAAAGTACTCTGGATGGTTCTCACTTACAGTCAGTCATCTGTTATACAACAGCATATCTCTCAGTTACTCTTCATTTAACATCAGATAAGTTCTCTCCCTCTATCACACATATGTGAGCACACAGTCTTGTATAGCTAACCTTGTGGGACACACAATTCAGTCCCATTCAAAATCCTATTTTCCCTAACCCCTAAACCTAACCTTAACCCTAACCCTAACCTTAACCCAAAAACCTAACCCTAACCCTAGCTCCTAACCCTAACCACTAATCTAGCCAAAATACATACAGGCCTGCCCATATTTCCTATCTGTAACTTCCTCCCAGATGGACAGCTTTATTGTAATTTACAGACAGACAGACAGACAGACAGACAGACAGACAGACCTCTCCCTTCCTCTCTCTGTCTTTTTTCTTTCCCCTCTTTTATTTCCTCTCTCGGCATTCTGTTTCCTCCATGTCCTCTCTGTCAGCTCTCAATCGCATTTCCCGTCTAACCAACACACTTCCTGTCTCAAGACATTAGTTAGTTATGCTGAAAACACTTCAATCCACTGGCAAAGTAGAAGTAACGGTAACTTCCTACTGGAGAATTGATTTTGAACCATCAGTGAGTTGGCTGAGGTGTGTCCCAAATGCCACCCTTTTCCCTCTATTGTGCATTCTTTTTGACCAGAGACCTATCCCACTGGGCACACACTGGTTGAATCAACGTTGTTTCAACATCATGATGGTGAACCAACGTGGAATAGTCGTTGAACTGACGTCTGTGCCCAGTGTGATGGGCCCTGGTCAAAAGTAGTACACTATATAGGGACTGCCACATCCTAAATCAACCCCTAGTTATTTCCCCTATGGACTTCACTCTATTTCTCGACAGTGAAAAGAGAATCCATTTATATTGATCCCCTTTCGTCACTGGGCTATACGACACTCCCTCTGTAGTGTGCGGCAGTGTGACAGCTGACAGAGAAAGGGTGATGCCACAGCTGTCAGCCTATGTTTGAATCACAACAAGGCATTCCCCTTCCCACCCCTCAAGCCCCCTTCCTTCCCATCATGCCTCCTTCCCTCCCCTTCATGATCTCCGGTGTGCTGAAGTTTACTGGATGTCTAGGCTTCAAACATGTGTCGGTGAGCATTGGGTCACATAGACATGTTTAGTCCCTCAATTGGATAAACAAATGTGTTTGGTTGAGCTAATGTGTAATGTGCATCAAAGACGAGTCAACAGTGATTTTATACAATACACAATGTACGCAAGAATAGTGGTCCCTGAATTTTAGTACATGTTCAAGTGGAGGGTTACTCATTTACTTATTTGAGAAATTGTAAAGAAAGAGTGAGAGAGAGAGAGAGAGAGAGAGAGAGAGCAACAGCAACAGCAACAGTGACTGAGATAGACTGCGAGAAAGAGACAGAGATACAGAGGAAGTGACAGAAAGAAAGAGATAAAAAAAGAGAGCAACCCGAATCAGAAGGGTGTTGAAGGTTGTAACAGAGTGAGCCACAACAACCCCAACCCCTATATTAGGATGTTTAGGTTGAAGTACTCAATCTTATCTTGACATTGCTTGACTCCCAGATGCCCAGGCATACAGGTTGTCTTGTCTGGCGCCCTGCCCTGTTGAGAGATGTACATCCCCGTTTAAATATGTAACCCGAACCACACGGTCATTTCATAGGGGTGTATGGAGACACTTGAAAACCCTCTGTATCTCTCTTCACTCTCGTTCTCTCTCTGTCGCTCCGTCTGTCTCGCTCTTTCTCTCGAAACCTGACCCTACCAACTCTGCGTCCTGTGCCAAAAGGCCCATGTATGTTCTGTCCCCTTGTGTTTCCTGCTCTGTTCCCTCTGGGCCTCCCGTGCCTGCAGGTGTGTCTATACCGCTACCTCCCTACTACATTCCAAGACATGATCTCAGATCAGCAGAGGCCGGGTCTTTTCCCCCCCCCGTTTTTAACCGCTGAATGACTGAACAATGACGACTTAACAGTAAAACTCCTGTGCACAACACTGCCTGAGTTCTTCCATAAAGTAAGAACAGCCAACAAAAGCAGGCCACAAACGCTGTGTGAGCATGTGTTCATTGTTGCACTAAGCCCACACTATTTGACCACTCTTTCCTGGATCAGGAGAAGAAGGGAGCCGATAGTTTTGAAGTTTAATGAGCAGTGTTTGTAAGGGATTCTTTCTCACCCAAAATGCCCTGTTGTGGTGAGGATACCTTTGTAATTATTGTGATGTGTAAAATTACACCTTGTTAATTATAGCATCAATCTAATGAGAAGACATGTGAATGTAATTATTAATCTAATGCTACTAACCTTAGCTGCATTTAACTAAGTACAGTTTGTAATGCTACTGGCACATAGACCAATGCAGGAGACACAATGCATGTTTGAGATGAACAAATTTGCAGTCAGACTGTGCATAATCACTGGTCCACAAATCCCCTTGCATCCCAAAAAACTGCTCATTATGTGATGAAGATTAGTAATACTGTGCCTCACCGTGCTCAAACTGATCCACTCAAACACAATGGCAGACAAATGAAGAGGATATTACCCATAAGCCCTTTTAATTGGTAAGCTATTTAAATCCATCATACAAACAGGATGAGTTCAGCAGGAGACTATTCCGTCTGTGGTCATTTTTAGAGCATATTTAAAAATGATTGGTTTGAATCAAATTGCTATGTGATTATAGCTGTGAGTTGACAATGCATTTTCATCCTGTCCAGTCTGTAAGTCGTCCTGGTCAGTTTGGGTCACACCTCAAACATAGGCAACCGGGCTGTCTGTTTTATCCCCGACAAGATCCAACTAGGCTACCCTATGTATGAAACAGACCTTGAAAATGACCAAAGCTTTCATGTCTTTGTCTCACATGGAAAAATAGTGAAATTATATTGCCCATACTTATGCCAACTTTTTGAATTTGGCTCTAATGTCTCTCCTTTTACAAGCGTAGTAAAAACAAACAGTAAAGCCAGTGTTTTACTCACACACTTCTTCCACAAGGAGCTTTCCTCCCTCAGCCAGACAGACATCCCCAGAAGCACCCATCTGTGACAGTCAGACTAGAGGTGGGCGTCTCTGTAGACCTGATCACACACACAGGCAGCAGTACCATCTGGAAACCTACCTGTGTGAACAAGGTGTGTGAAACAACACACAGGCACACACACGCGCACGCACGCACGCACGCACGCACGCACGCACGGGCCAATTAGGGCCAATCAGGGGAATAATCTCTTCACAGCTTGGAGAGGACAAAGCACTCCAGTTCACAAGAGGTCACCTTTGAATACCTCTGATTTTTCTTTTTAATTTAACTTTTATTAAACATTTCCATCTTCAATGGAAACACAGAACAAAGTGTCAGAATCCATAGGTCATGGGATCATAGCTATGGGGTAAAGGACCTGCCAGATGGGCAGAATCAGCTCATTAACGCTCTTATCAAAGAAAAACAGCAGATAGCCAAAGTAGTGTGAACCAGAACACTCATACTCCCAATCAAAGTGTTCTGCCGAGATTCGAGAGAGGGTTTACTTGATTTTCCCTTTTCGTTTGAGTTCCGTCTCACTCAGAGGAACTCTGTCACGCACCCATAATCCAGAAGTGATAATGTGTTGATGATCCAGTCAGCGTGTGTGTGTGTGTGTTAAAGAATTGGACATGCTCACAGCGCAGTCATATGAAAAAACATAGTGTTGACAGCTTTTGCTTTTCCTGTCTTTCTTTTAAACCCAGAGAGCTGATCTGAAATCTGTGGCCTGGCTGAATGTGAGGATTTAGGAAGTCTCTAAGGTTTTTCACCGGAAGAGAAAAAGAAGGCGGAAAGGGGTTCAATTATTCACACACACCCTCTTCTGTTCCTTCTAACCCATTCTCGTTGCCATGGGATTCTCACAGGAATTGGAGTGGCCGAGTTTTCAGCTCTCAGTTCGTAATCTGCCAACTCAATGTCAGCCGCTGTAATCTCCTGGGTCTTTAGGGGTGGATTTGGGACACCCCCTATATCCCTCCCCTTTTCGCTATCTCCCCCACTATCCCCATCAGAGGGGTAATCTGCCATTAAGTTCCCTTCCACCATCATCTCATACCCCTCAGCCTCCCCCAAAACTCCCAGAACACACACACAAGTCTTTAGAAGCCACCCAGCCTCTCCACCCTTCCAACCCCCATCACCCACCTCTCTGTCTCTCTCTTTCCTCCTCCACTCTTAAACTGCAGGACATTTTATCCCACCTCCCAAACTCAGGACCGTTGCCTCAGTGCTCTGTAAATAGATTGATTTGTCTATGGTGATTATTATTAGTCTGTAACAAGGGTTGAGGTGTTGAGGGACTGACTGTTAAATGTCCAGGGAGTCAATAAGTTCTCAGTCAATTGCGTACACGTTCATCTCTGCCGTCTTGAACCCTGCTGCCTGTTTTAACACTCTTATTGATTTTCCCTCAGCCATGATGTTTTACACAAAGAGTTAGAGCAGAGAACTGCTATCTAATAAGTCAAAGAGCGTAAGGATGATTGAAAACTTTATACAATCCGACAGTGAAACCATCTTTGGACTTCAACTGACATCTTTCTCTGACAGTTAATAACGACACTTAAGGACACGTTGTATACTTTTCTTTTTTTCCATTTTATTCAAATTCAATCATTCAATTAACACCAAAACAGTGTCATGGTTGTTGTTGGACATACAAAGTGACCCTCATAAAGTGGTGTTATGAGCTTTGTCTTTGTTTTGTATATTTGGAACATGGTGGCTCTGAATGCAGGATGAGTTCAACAACCCCTCACCAAAATCCCTGTCCGTGTCACGTTTCTGTTTCTACAGCTGTTTGGGATGTTGTTCTTTGCTCTGCTCCTGTGTTGCAGCTAGACCCCCCCCCACCACCATCCACCACCCACTCCCTTTCAAACCCAGCACTCTCCCCTTCCTAAACCCCACAGGGGGAAGGAACCACCACAGCTAGTCGAAAATAGGCTCAGTCCTACCATCAGATACGGCAATATCAAACAAATAGCTAAGTCATCATCTTCAAGATAGCAAGCCAAGGAGGAAATGTCATATTGGTCATCCGAATGGTAGAACCAGAAGACAATATCCATACTTCAATACTTCATATCTTGTCTGAGATCAGTGCCTTAGAACAGCCAAAGGATGGCGGGGGCAGATAGGCTTATATATCCATTCTGGTCCCATGGGCCAGTCTTCCACCCCTTCCACTCCTCACACTCCCCCTTACTCCTGCAGTAGCTATGCATACCCCCGTCCGTCCCGCCTGTCATCAAGGTGTCATTAAAAGCCCTGGTCTGCGTGTCTGCTAGTCGTTCCTCCATGGGCCCTGACAGGAATTCCTACTCATGCCGACCAGCTCCTCCGTCTCTATTTCGGACTGACCTGGGAATCTGGTGTGTCGCTGGGTACTGGGGGGGGGGGGGGGGTTGATGGGGAGTTGATAGAGGTTGTCAGGAGGCAGCGCTATTGTGGGATAGAGAGGATTGGAGGGTAGGGTAATGGGGATTGGGCTTTAACCTTGACCTGTATGGACTCAATTGACCATAAAACTGTAAATGTAAGATGTGCCTCCCCACAAACGGGATAATACACAATACAAAAGGGATAACTCAGATATGACAGTCCTCTTTGGATGTCGCAAGAGCTATTGAATGATTGAATCATATTTGTGGTTTATTAGTATATCCGATGGACCCAATTGGCGGCAGGCAGCCTAGTGGTTAGAGCATTGTACCAGTAACCAAAAGGTTGCTGGATTGAATCCCCGAGCTGACTCGAGAGCATCCTGACTGGTATGGCAACTGCTCGGCCTCCGACCGCAAGGCACTACAGAGAGTAGTGTGAACGGCCCAGTACATCACTGGGGCCAAGCTCCCTGCCATCCAGGACCTCTATACCTGGCGGTGTCAGAGGAAGGCCCCCAAAATTGTCAAAGACTCCAGCCACCCTAGTCATAGACTGTTCTCTCAGCTACCACACAGCAAGCGGTACCGTAGCGCCAAGTCCAGGTCCAAGAGGTTTCTAAACAGCTTCTATCCCCAAGCCATAAGACTCCTGAACATCTAGTCAAATGGCTACCCAGACTATTTGCATTGCCCCTCCTCTCCACACCACTGCCACTCACTGTTGTCATCTATGCATAGTCACTTTAATTAACTCTACCTACATGTACATATTACCTCAACTAACCGGTGACCCCACACATTGACTTGTACTGGCACCCCCCCTGTATATATAGTTCTTTTTTACTGCTCCTCTTTAATTACTTGTTACTTTTATCTCTTATTTTTATCCGTATTTTTTTAAACTGCACTGTTGGTTAAGGGCTCGTAAAGTAAGCATTTCACTGTAAGTTGTATTCGGCGCATGTGACTAATAACATTTGATTTGATTTGATTTTGAATTCTACGACCCCTTTAGGTATATAAAATACATTTGGGATAAAATATTGATTCAGGCCTTTAGAGAAACGCATTGAATAACATATTCATAAATGGCAAAAAAGAAATCAAAAGCAACAAGATTTTGAGGTGTTTGTCCTTATATATGAGATATAAGAAAACTCAGGAAATGTTTGAGTTGGAACAAAACTACCTTCATACTCCCATTCATAAAAAAACAAAACAGGTACCGGTTACCTTCAGACGAGTCCTGTGATACTTGTGGGGGTCGTAGAGCAGAACGGATACCACCATCGTGCTCGTGAGAGTCTCCCCTTTCCATAGAGTGGAAGTGTGGATGTGGTGGATTGACGAAGCAGCAATGCAAAAAAGATATCTCTAGTTTAAACTGACGGATTTTGATGGGGATATTTTTTATTATGTTACTTAGATTAACGCACCGCTGCGTCAATCGACTCTAAGGGGAACACCTGCTCTTTCCATGACCTAGACTGACCAGGTGAATCCAGGTGAAAGCTATGATCCCTTATTGATGTCACTTGTTAAATCCACTTCAATCAGTGTAGATTAAGGGAGGAGACAGGTTAAAGAAGGAATTGAGACATGGATTGTGTATTATGTGTGCCATTCAGAGGGTGAATGGGCAAGACAAATATTTAAGTGCCTTTGAACGGGGTATGGCACACCTGTTTGTGTCAAGAACTGCAACACTGCAGAATTTTTCACGCTTAACAGTTTCCTGTGTGTATCAAGCATGGTCCAAAGGACATCCAGCTAACTTGACACAACTGTGGGAAGCATTGGAGTCAACATGGGCCAGCATCCCTGTGGAACATCTTGTAGAGTCCATGCCCCAACTGAGTTGAGGCTGTTCTGAAGGCAAATGGGGGGGGGTGCAACTCAATATTAGGATGGTGTTCCCAATGTCTGGTATTCTCGGTGTATATTGTTCTTAACCAGACTGTAAGCCCAGTTTGACTGGGCCAAACATTGGATAGAGCGACTGCTCAGAGTTAAAAGGCCTGGATTAATGCTGTGCAAATCCCTTCAGTCAACATCCTTAGGTGACATCATGCAGGTGACTTGCTTTGAGGAAGGCCTAATTGAGTCACTCAAGAACTTTACACCTGTCTGAGTGACAAGTTAATTGACCAATTAGACACCTGGGTTAAGCTCTGGCCCCTCAGGGCGGTCTCTAGCCCAGCCCTCCATGTCATTTGAGTACACCACAGGACCACACAGAGCCCAGCCCGTACTGTGCCTGAGGGTCAGTTGCAGAAAGGCCTATATTAAGACAAAGACAAAGTCATCTCCTGTCTGCAATTTGAAGAATTAAATGTCCTATATTCATTTTAGAGGGAATAACTATCTTTGGACCACTTTGCACAGTTGTTGGCTCATTTGGGTTTGCCATGATGCACGAATATCACAGGCAATACATTACTTTTGATTGAATAAACATTTGCTCTCCAATTCAAATTCCCTGCAAAGCGTTATGCATCTCTTTTTCCTATCCTCTCTGTGCTGGAGATTCAGGGTGTACAGTTATCCTAGAGTACATGTTCTCCTGCTGATCATTGTATAAGTACTGTATATAAATGTAGAAATAAAAATTATCTGATGTGGTTACTCTGAAAAACTTGATAATTATACAGCTACCCTCTATATGACACCGTAGAACAGTCTTTACTGGCCATCCAGGAAAATAAAAAGTAAAAAATGTTGACTTATAATCACCGATATACAGTAATTAGAGAGAAGACTTGACTCCGCTCTATATCAGGGTCCTACTCCTCCCTGTCAGTGCCTGCAGATGTTCAGATTGTGCATCCCTATACATCACTCATTTACACATATCTCTTGGTCATCAATGACTTATGACGGACAATTGGAGTTTTGCCTGAGAACTGATGACTTCCTACTATGCCATATACCAACTCTAGCTAGTTTCAACAGTGGACAGAGTGGTGAGCAGATATCCTCTAATATTATGGTCACCATATTCGGCTGCTATCTCAGGGGAGGTCCTGAGCAGCATGGCGCCGTGGTGGAGGGCCGTTCCTCTCCCTGCCAACCAGGCGGGGGTTAAATAAGGAACAGCAAAACCCTGCAGCAGTGGGCGACTTTGGGCGAGGTCACACACACAAACACTGGTCTGGTCTGGTCTGTTTTGATGTTGGTCAGTCGGCGCTGGAGCACAGCAGGCAATCCCACAGGAGCCTAAGGAGAAACCCCATAGGGAGTGACATCTATACTCTTACTCTCTTACCCATGGGGATCATACGCAGAGCCACCTCCACTTCCTGTCTCTAAGTACATCTTATTAAAGGGATACCTGGGGATTTTGGCAATGGGAACCTTTATCTACTCCCCCAGAGTCGGATGAACTCATGGATACCATTTTTCTGTATCTGTGTTCAGTGTGAAGGAAGTTAGAGGTTGTTTTGCGAGCCAATGCTAACTAGCGTTAGCGCAATGCCTGGACGTCTATGGCATCTACTAGCATGCTAGCAGATACCCATAGACTACCAGCCATTGCGCTAACGCTAGTTAGCATTGGCTCGCTAGTAACCCTTTAACACATAGCCTAGATTTCGAGGCTTCCTCACGTTCGTTTGCTCCAGAAGCTGAGTAATTCACTTAAATTGGACAGTGGGCAACAGATCTACTTCCCTGTAAAAAGCCTGGGAGTTGTATGTTTTTAGTCCGACTCTCTACCCCCTATCCTGGGCACTAATTTGGTCTAGCTTCCTGCTTCGTGGGAATATGTGCCAACTCGTCCCATGCAGATAAACAGTCGGCAATTACAGGGAGAGAGACAGAAGACAGTAAATTACTACCAAATCCTCCCTGCCGGCCAGTCCCCTGAGTCTGGCTGCTTTCTAATCAGGACATTTCAGAGTGGTTGACCTCCTTTCTCTCTCACACACACTGCCCCAAGGTCACAGTCTTAAAGAGATATTTGGGGGTTTTGGCAATGAGTCCCTTTATCTACTTCCCCAGAGTCAGATGAACTCGTGGATACCATTGTTATGTTTCTGCGTGCAGTTTGAAGGACGTTGTTATCTAAGAGTAGTGCTAACTAGCGTTAGCGCAACGGCTGGAAACCTATGGTATCTGCTAGCATGCATCGCAAAACTACTATCTAACTTCCTTCATACTGGACACAGAGACATAAAAACGGTATCCACGAGTTCAGTTGCCAAAATACCAAAGTATCCATGTAAGCCTAGACGGATTCTCCGCTTACGAGCAGAAATATTGTTGTTTCCCCTCCCCCCTTTTTTTAAATAGGGAGACGTTATACTACAGTTTCTCAATCAGACCTGTTTCATCTTTGTACAGTTCACAAACAAATTGAACGGCTTGGGTAACACATCAAAGCTCAAACCAAGAAAAGGAGCAAGTCACTCACTAGTTATAGCTGGCCCATATTGTGAACACATGAGGATAAGAGACAGTTTAACCCGGCTCTGAGAAAACATCAAGAACTGGAAGTGAAATAGAGTAAACGAAAACAGCGGGGATACAATACAATGGGCAATAAGGAAGATTGTATTGTGAGGGTTTTAGTATGACCTTTAAACTCCCTAGGAGTCGAATGTCAAAGCAGGAAACGTCTGGTTGAATGTTTCTACTAACCCATCTACAGCAGCTGTCTGCCTGATGTTTGTTCCACGTTAGTTCCCACATGACTAGGAATAGATCAGAACATATGATTAGCCAACTCTCCTCACCATAGATCCTCTTTTATAAACAATTAGGTTGCTGTATATTTTAGCATTATACTGTATAGTAAACCCAAGTTGCAATGAATATAATTGTTTTTTATGTCTCATAAAGAAAATGTATGTTATTGCTGACAATTTATGAGTGATATAACCCGAACATAGCAAGATTTGGTACATTTAAATAATATCGTTTTTTTCTTCAGAAAATTCAGTTGTTCATGTTTCATAACCAATCAATCAAATGTATTTATAAAGCCCTTCTTACATCAGCTGATGTCACAAAGTGATACAGAAACACAGCCTAGAACCCCAAACAGCAAGCAATGAAGCACGGTGGCTAGGAAAAACTCCCTAGAAAGGCAGGATCCTAGGAAGAAACCTAGAGAGGAACCAGGCTATGAGGGGTGGCCAGTCCTCTTCTGGCTGTGCCGGGTGGAGATTATAACAGAACATGGCCAAGATGTTCAAATGTTCATAGATGACCAGCACGGTCAGATAATAATCACAGTGGTTGTAGAGGGTGCAACAGGTCAGCACCTCAGGAGTAAATGTCAGTTGGCTTTTCATAGCCGATCATGCAGAGTATCTCTACCGCACCTGCTGACTCTAGAGAGTTGAAAACAGCAGGTCTGGGACAGGTAGCACGTCCATTGAACAGGTCAGGGTTCCATAGCCGCAGGCAGAACAGTTGAAACTGGAACAGCAGCACAACCAGGTGGACTGGGGACAGCAAGGAGTCATCAGGCCAGGTTGTCACGCCCTGACCTTAGAGAGCGGTTTTATTTCTCTATTTGGTTAGGTCAGGGTGTGATGTGGGGTGGGCATTCCATGTTTTGTTTTCTAGGTTTCTGTATTTCTATGTTTTGCCCGTGTATGGTTCTCAATCAGGGACAGCTGTCTATCGTTGTCTCTGATTGAGAATCATACTTAGGCAGCCTTTTTCCCACCTAATGAGTGGGTAATTATTATTTTTCTGTGTGTGTTTGTGTGCACCTCGGTTGCGTCACGTTCTTTGCTGTTTACCTGTTTGTTTTGTTGGTTAAGTTTTTCACTTCGATTAAAAGATGTGGAACGACATGCACGCTGCGCCTTGGTTGTTTTATGACAGGGAGTTTGAGGAACGCGAGTGTGACACAGGTAGTCCTGAGGCATAAGTGTTGTCATATAAGGTTCTCATCTTTAAAAATCCCTTTTGAGTTCACTGTACATTCACAGAGCCGATAAACCCAACACACCCAGGCTACCCCAGGTTAGATCCACGGTTGGTTCCAGCATTGTGTTTCCACTGACGCTCTCCCTACCCTGTATCAATATGCTTTAATCTGCCATGATCCTTGGGTCTTCTCAGTCACAGTAAAAACATCACTGAAACAACATGGAATTAGATGAAATTAGTCAATATCAGGCCACTTTTTATATGACATGTTTTGGATGACTAAGTAAACTGTTTGTATTGTAATTTGCCACTTCGACTCTTGAGGCTTTGCAGCTGTCACTAATGACATTATCAACTTTTCACAGCTGACGCAAAGCAGCGAGTGTGAGGGGGTGTTACTGAGTCTGAGTGGGACATTTTAACTAAGGAAGTCTGTAGCATATTAAAGTTCCAAAACTCCTGACCGCAACCAAGCCAACACCACCAGCATCTCAATAACTGTAGGTTTCGGTTTCGGTTCAACAAGAACTAGTCAACCCTTGCCCCACAATGGGCTCCATTGACCTCAGCACCACATACAGAAAATAAAACACATACAACTCGTCTGCTCTTCCTGGAAGTTTCCACCCGAACCAACCGAAACCCCCTCCATCCCCCATCGTTGTTGTCTTTCCTGACGTCAATCCGTCTTGTGGAGAGGAGCTAGCCGTGTGTGCTGGTGTCTCCTGGTCAGGTTTCCCACAGGGGCGCACTATACCTCCTCTCCCTGACCCCAGGGAGCGAAGGTCGCATGAGAGAGGGGCGTGAAAAGGGCTGTCTTCTGATTTATGGCCCGGTGGAGCCATTGGATCTGGAGCCCTGGTTGCTCCAGCATCCCGTGGTTTTTGTTAGGGGAGGGGGCACACTGAAACTGAACCACCACCCACCCCCACTCACACCCCATCTACGGGTTTAGGGTATAAGGTTTCAAACCTCCATAGAGACAGGGTTGGGTATGGGGAACGGGTGGGTGGGTGGGTGGATGGGTGGAAGAGGTAGGTGTGTTTCTTACTTTCTCTGTAGGTGGACAATGCAGAGTAGTTTGGGGTGTTGGAATCAATCTGATCAGGTTCTGGGAGCTACATTATATAACCCTGGGAATATACTGTAGCCTACATCACAGCATGACTCATCAATTACATAAATCCAGGGCCGTGCACAGACCTTTCAGGGGGCAGGTGCTCAAAATGAAAAAGCTGGCTCACCCAATGACTCGCAGCTCACTTGCTGGCTGGGCCGATGTGCTCGTGCTAAAAGCCTCCCACTGGGCACAGACGTCAATTCAACGTCTATTCCACGTTGGTTTAACGTCATTTCGTTGAAACGTGGAAACAACGTTGATTCAACCAGTGTTTGCTTACTGGGCTATCTCTCTGTTGTAAACAATGTTTGCTCAATAGGCCTATTTGGAAGGTAATAAAATATAGTTTTTTACAGCAGACAGATTAGAGTCCTTTCTTTCAGCAGGGTCCATTTGCTTTCCAACATGTGTTTTCCAGCAATTTTATTTTAAATATTGTGAAAGGCCTGTTTGTCTCCATGCTGTTCACTGACAGATTTTCCGTGCGTTCCCGACTCTAGGCTATGCCTTGTTATTGGGTCACTCACAATCCACAGCTAGGCAATAAAAAATAAAAAGCTATTGATCCTTACAAGCCATGCATGTTTGGATACCGGTTCATGCAAATTCTACATAAAGGGCACACACGGAAAAAGGTATAACTGGGCTCACGTGAGCTCCGTACAGGGCAGACAAACAGACGGGTGGGGGTGGGGGTGGGGGGGTGAACTTGACGACGTCACAACGACTTGGGGGCAGTGGGTTCAGAACAACAACAACAAAACTGCATACACATTTTTTCTTTACTATACCACCACCCAAAGTGCCACTTAGTGAGTGGGAGGGCAAAGGGGCAGGTAGACCCCTATCTGTGCACGTGCCAGCATAAATCCCAGATAAATAATTGCATGAAGTCATCATATGTTTGAGTTGTTTCTCCCCTCTGTTATGGAGTAGTTTTCAGTCAGTCGGAGGTTTGTCCCAGGTTTGTGTCACCGGGTACTCGGACCTGAGCTATACCAGACTGTGTGGGCATGTGTCGACCCCTCTGTTCCCAAGCTCTCTGACCGCAAGGACACATAGACACACACACACACACACACACACACACACACACACACACACACACACACAGACAGACACACACACACACAACCATTTGAGGCCTCCAACTAACTTCCCCATTAGAGGAATGCCTCTGGTCTCTGTGCCATGTGCTAGCACTATCATAGTGATCCTGTGCCCCTGTGCCCCTGTGTGTGTGTGTGTGTGTGTGTGTGTGTGTGTGTGTGTGTGTGTGTGTGTGTGTGTGTGTGTGTGTGTGTGTGTGTGTGTGTGTGTGTGTGTGTGTGTGTGTGTGTGTGTGTGTGTGTGTGTGTGTGTGTGTGTGTGTGTGTGTGTGTGTGTGTGTGTGTGTGTGTGTGTGTGTGTGTGTGCGTGCGTGCGTGCGTGCGTGCGTGCGCGTGTTTGCATGCTCTGGTGTAAGTGTGTGTGTGTGTGTGTGTGTGCATGTGTGTGTGTTCGTTCGTATGCTCTGGTTTAAGTGTGTGTGTGTGTGTGTGTGTGCGTGTGCGTGTGTGTGTTCATCCCGCTTTCCCTATATCTCTCTATGAGTCATGGATCGGGCTTCACTCCAGGGTGCTGGACGGTTGCAGCACGCTGGAGCTGCTGGCCCAGAAGAACTAGGCCAGATTTGACACACTTCACATCCCCTGCTAACCCTGACACACATTTCTATTCAGAGTGCAGCGAGGGAAAACAGAGCACGAATTGCTATCCAACAGCGCAAGAACACACACTAATAATATCGGCAGCAGTAACATACAGTATGTCTTTTTGAGGGGGAATACTGTACGATGTAAACCTGCCCGAGCAACTTGTGACAATGCCTTGGCGCCCCCCCCCCCCCCCCCGGGTTCGTGCCATGGGGGAGATCTTCATGGGCTATACGTAGCCTTGTCTCAGGGTAGTAGGTTGGTGGTTTGTGGATATCCCTCTAGTGGTGTGGGGGCTGTGCTTTGGCTATGGAACCCTGACCTGTTCACCGGACGTGCTACCTTGTCCCAGACCTGCTGTTTTCGACTCGCTCTCCACCCGGCACAGCCAGAAAAGGACTGGCCACCCTTCAGAGCCTGGTTCCTCTCTAGGTTCCTGCATTTCTAGGGAGTCTTTCCTAGCTACCGTGCTTCTACATCTGCATTGCTAGCTGTGGGGTTTTAGCCTGCGTTTCTGTATAGCATTTTGTGACATCAGCTGATGTAAGAAGGGCTTTATGAATACATTTGATTGATTGATTGATACGGTGTCCATATTAGGACAGCCTCAGTCTCAGCAGGACTTCTGCAGATAGATAGAGACTGAGAGGCTGGAGACTACATTTTTAGAGGTCTCCCATTTCGAGGCAAAAGGGATTTCTCAGGGATTTCTGATCTAGCCTGGTCCCAGATCTGCTTGTGTCATCTTCCCAATTCCTATGGTCATTGGCGTGACAATGACCAAAGAAGTTGGCAAGACAGCACAAACAGATCTGGGACCATACTACCTCTGAACCAGTCCTCAAATAAAAAATGAGGGCAGCTAACAGAAAGGATTTTGGTGGTGCTGGGTAAACACATGGAGGTCTGGTCTGGTTCTCTGCAAGGCCCCCTGAAGTTTAACGTTAGGAAAAACACATCAGCATCAAAGCCGTGGATGGTAGATCCCTGCCAGGTTATTGCCCACTTTCCACAGGCCAGCCACATTTTTTAGAAACCCTTTGATGTCTAACAGGTAGAAACCTTTCTTTTGTAGTGTTGTACATTTGGAAAAGCAACATTTTGTGGCAGTGCCTTTCCATCAATGTAACTTGATATCATCAAATTCAAACGGACTGCAACTAGGTGTTTGGTCTGTTTATCACGGAAAGGAGAGGAGCAACCGAAAACGTGAACATGTGTTAAAAACCTGGTCCTACGAACTATTAACAGGATGTAACAGCAGGCTCTGTAGTCAGCCCTGACTGACACACACAGACCGACAGGATACCTATTGTTCTCCTCAGAGAGAGAGAGAGAGAGAGAGAGAGAGAGAGAGAGAGAGAGAGAGAGAGAGAGAGAGAGAGAGAGAGAGAGAGAGAGAGAGAGAGAGAGAGAGAGAGAGAGAGAGAGAGAGAGAGAGAGAGAGAGAGAGAGAGAGAGAGAGAGAGAGAGAGAGAGAGAGAGAGAGAGAGAGAGTTTGTGTGTGTGTTGGATGGGAGAAGGGTTTGGAGGAAAGAGACAGTTTGGAGGAGAGAGCCAGGCCAGAAAGACAGAGAGAGGGGGCAGAAAGGTAGAGAGAGAGAGAGAGAGAGAAACGGAAAAAAGGAAGCAGTTGTCCATGGACGTCTCAACCTGACCACCCAGACATAGCATCAGGCCACAGTCTCCTTTGTGTTGTCTGTAAACAGGACCTGTTGCAACTCCCTCATGGGTTCTATATGCTCAGGATGCTAAAATGATTACCACAGGCAGCCTCTTGAGCTGATGTGAAAAATGAGATGTCTGTCAAAGGCCAGACAACATCAAAACACTGACTCACTCACTTTTTTCCATCAGACATTCCTAAAACAACTATTTACAGAGGGTTTCTTTCTTCTCAAAAGTAGTTGTTAGCCTACTGTAAACAACAGGTTGCCTGTACCCATGTAATGGCTAGCTAAGTTTGTAAGAAGTAAGACTGCACCTATGATTGCAATGTTAAAGAGTGGATGAAGTCATCATGTTCTGTTTCTGTGAGACAGAAACAGTATATGATGGTATACAGAAATGTGTGCTGCTTAATGGTTTTTGTCTACTTGTTTATGTCTATTGTAGCAGGAGCCAAAAAACAATTTTAAATTTTAAATTTTGTTGCACAAATATAACTTTATTCTTAACATTTTCTGTGTACAACATCATACACATTTCTCTTTGGAATAAAAACGGAACGGCTCATATATGGAAAATAAAACAGAGATCGAAAAATGTACAGAGCCGTTTTGTAAACATGCAAGAAAACAGTTTTGTCAGAGGAGTTTCCAACACAAATCCAGCTTAAAGGGGTGGTCCAGTTGGTTTGGGCGCCATGCTACATACAGAGAGAAAATACCATGGCTCTAAAAGGGGATTGATTTATTACATAGCCTATCATGTGACCTTCCTCAGGTCCAATATTACTCCACCCAATGCCTCTCTCTGTCTCTCCGGGTCACATTCTAACCCGTACATACCACCTGTGGACCTTCAGTTAATTTTTCAGGGGTATCCCTGGGAGAACTCTGATCAAAGTGACATTTTCATTTAGATAAAAGGGGCATCAATGACAGATTGATGAAGTGAGGTAGGATCTATGGCTATTAGAGGTAGAGGGGGAGAGAGGGAGTTCTCACCCACTTTACCGTCCTCCCTCAGGCCTGGGGGCTCCTGTGGGGGAGAGCCAGATTACCATTGGCCCCAGGGGGGAGATGAACCCCAACCCCCACCCTCGAGGGAGTCTGGGGGACTCTGTAAACGTCAGCTCTGTGAAGGTGTCACTCTCAAATATTTGGCAACCTGATAGCTCATGGTCCCTTACACTTTGAACACCTACTATGGTGAAATCTGTTACATGAAAATAGAACCAAAATAATCTTTGTTTGGTGAGGAATTTAAAATGCCCTTGAAGTGAATATTTTGTGGTAGCGAAGTAAAAAGTAACTTTCTTCCACAAGGAATTGACCAGTTATCCAGTAAAAGAACATATCACACTTTAATTCCTACCTGCAATGGCAACAAGGTAGCTTACACAGTAGCAACAGGTGTAAAGGCAATGCAGAGTTTGCTGCCAGCCAGTTACATAGCTGTAGCTGTCAAAATCAATAACAATTGTATCACAACGAACGTATCAGTGGTCAGTAGCTGCTGTGTAAGAGTTAGCTCTCTCTGGGGTAAGGTTCAGAGGTGCTGTAGGATCAAGATAACCCCGCGTCCCTCCTTGTCTAATACTACTGTCCCGGTAGTACTGCCTCTAGAGTATTATGCTCAGTGTTTAATAGGTGAGGATTCTCTCTTAAAAAGTCAATGCTGTTTCTCTTTCTCTCTCTCACTCGTTTCCTCTCTCTCTCACTTATCGTCCAGTTCAGTGCATTACCGACCCCACAGGGGTCCCTCGCGTGCCTGTTCCAACGCCTGCGTTTAAGAAGGGAAAAAAGCAACACACAAACTCAACCGGCACAGTTCGGAATGAGGTACTCACGGTTCACTCCAGTTCAGAAAAAAAAACCTCTGTGGTTTTCCATTCTAAGTTATTCATATGTCCGAGAGAAGAGTGTAGGGTTGTGTTGTTGTGCGTCCACGGCACTAAATACAGCCTCATCTGTGCCTGTTGTTTTCTCATTGATGTGCCTTATTGTTGGTTGTAGAGTCAGAGCGGAGCTTAGGGGAGGCTGTCAGTCACTATAGATCCGACAATACCTATTGGCTAGGACAGGGAGTGGGTGGGACAGCCATATCCAACACAACCACACACTCACTGACACAAACATATATATATATATGGGTAAATGATTCCACTTGAAAATAAGGTGTAGCTCATACACACCCCTCACACTTTCCGTAGGACATATAAATACAGCATATCAACCTGTGAGAAGACTAAGGATTACAATACAGTAACAAAGTCTCTGTCCTTCAGTCATAGGGGAACATGTCTTCTTTTAGAGAAGTGGTGTCTAAACAGTGGACTCTTTGGGCCCCTCCTGTGCTGCGTTCTTGCAGCTGTAAAGCCACTTGATGACACGGGCATTCCTCTCGATGATTGACACTCCCGTGGTCAGCTTCTCGGCCACCTCCTCCTGGAAAAGCCCTGCCTCTCCTGAGTGGCGGGAGAACTCGCTGGGCTCCGAGCCACCGCCCCCTCCCCCTATGCTCCTCAGCACCAATGAGAGCGTGTCTACGTCGCTGGCCCCACCCAGGAAGTTCTCAGGCCCCAGCCGGTCCACCATGTCCAGGTCCAGCCCGCAGTAGTCAAAGAAATGCTCCTGGTCAGACAACGCCACTGAGCATCGCAGAAGCAGATCTGACTTGGAGCGTTGTAGTCCTGAACGCCACCGCGGGGGCGGTGGCGGCGGCACCCGCTTCCAGACGTCCGCCTCGTTGTCAGTGTGGTCACTTACGTCATTGCTCTTGGTGATGCCATTGCCGTTTCTGGTACCATTGGTAGTGCCATTGCTAACACAGCTAACACCATTCTTAGTCCGCTCCGGTGTACAGCTGAAGCCAGGGCTGAGGCCAGGGCTGGGCAGCGGTGAGCGCTCGTGGTCCGTCTTACTGGATCTCCGGCTACCTGGCCCTACCTGTCCCCCGTCCACGGTGTCCTTGTCATTGGTCCAGGACATGCGTGAGTCACCATCCCGCGACAAAGCTTTCTCCTCGCTGATCACCATCTTCTGGGTGCCCCCCTCGCCCCCGCCACACTTCTCCCGCATGGAGCCCTGGAAGAGGCGGCGGACAAAGTTGTACCCCTTTATCTCCATGTTGGAGTTCCCCAATACGATGCCACCACTAGGCAGGCTTTTGCACTCTTTCTTCTGCCGATAGATGACCAGGGAGTCAGGCCGCAGCATGCGCTTACCGGTGCTCCTCCTCAGGATGGGGGCACTGTGAGGGGCTACCAGGGGTATGGAGTGTGGAGTCCTGGGAGTCCTGGGGCTGGGTGGGGTCACCTTGTTGGCGTTACTCCTGTTCCGTGCTTCCACATCCACCGACGTCCTCCGATTCTCCTTCCTCGAGTCATCATTCTCATTCTCATCTCGTATGGTGAGGGGGCCGGTCAGGGTGGTGAAAGGGGCAGAGGATCGGCGGGGTGGCAGTCGTGGTGTGAGGCTCCCAGGCACGGTGTGGGGACGACGGTGTGGAGGAGGTGGTGTGCAAGGCACCAGGACGGGCTCCTGTTTGGTGTTAATGACCTGCTGGCTCTTAACGTACTTGGCCTTGTCTGCCTCTAGTCTCTCTACAGCGCTGATGGAACGGCCCTGGCCCCCACCCTCCATCTGCCTACGCAGGTAGTCCGGGCCCTTGTTGAGGAGCCTCAGAGGTGAGGGGGATCCTATGGGTGTTAGCGGCTTCATGGTGCTCCACCCTTCTGGGTAAAGACATCAAAACAGCAGCCCCAAAATGGCTGCCTTCTCCTGCAGCTGGTTGCGAAAGGTGTTCCCCCTGGATCTATTGTTGTACCTTTCGAGTTGTAGTCTGGTGTGAACTTTTCAGTAAGCTTTCCGCTTCAGAACTAAAGCATAGCAGCTCCCATTCTCACTCACAGTTCCTGAATCTCTCTACTGAGGAAATAACTAGGTGGCAATTCTGTGACCACAGAGGCCAAGTTTGTTGCGGAGCTTTCTATAGATAGCTTATAGTCTCTTTTTGGGCACTATTGGAGCCCAGACAAATTGATATCTCTATCCAGTATTTACACAGGCATTTGGATAAATAGGCAGGGTGCAGGGAAATCCTTTTGCCACTGGCCAACAGCACTCCCAAATGGGACGTTCTCCTGCCCACAGCGCAGCAAAGGGTTACTATTTTTCACCCTCCCCCTTACTTTCTTTTTCTCTCTGTCCGTCTCTCTCTGAGCGATCCCTCCTTTTCCGTTGATCTTTTCACTGAAGGTTAGCCCTGGGAAATGAGATATAATGGCCACAAATATTTGCTTTGTGAAGGCAGGCAGTCTGAGGGACGCTGGGTCGAGAGACACCTATTTGTTCGGCCGCTGTCGCGGTTGAGGTGACCTGAGGGTGGGCGGCACCGGGACACTTCTGACGTTGACGGACGGATGAAGGACTTGTCCTTGTCCTCACCTGCACTCACAGTCCCTGGGAGAAAAACACAAAAAAGAGAGGTGTTAGCACGGCCTACTTTTCTCCAGGGCCGCAGAGACGGAGAAACAGAGAGAGACCATATGGCAGAGAGTGACAGTGGTCTCTAAAGCTCACACTGAGCTCATGTCACACTCTTTAGGAATGAGTCCTGTGTCTGCCAGGAAAGAGCTGGGCCAAGCTCCCATGCATGCACTGAGCTGACTGCTTTTGGGAATACACAAAACATGCCAATCCAAGTTTTACGAGGAATTGAATATCTTGGCGGCTACGATAATAATAGGAATCCTACTTCTGCACATATTATGATATTCACAACAGCCTGTAGCTGTGTGTCTATGTTGAGAGTGTGTCTGTGTGTCTATGTTGAGAGTGTGTCTGTGTGTCTATGTTGAGAGTGTGTCTGTGTTTCTATGTTGAGAGTGTGTCTGTGTGTCTATGTTGAGAGTGTGTCTGTGTGTCTATGTTGAGAGTGTGTCTGTGTGTCTATGTGCACAAGGGGAAGGAGCTCAACACATCTCCCTAAATGATTTCTCCTCAACATGCAAGGTTCACAGAAAAGAGGCATGGCTCCTAATATAAAATGGCATAACTAGCTGTGATGAGTTGAACAAAGTTTCTGCACACCACATTTGCATTCCTAAACTGCTGTACGGAACGCTTCGCTAACGCAAGACCATCAATATTTTAAAACGCTGCAAAAATCTAACTGCTAAGTAAACCAATACACTTCAAACGCAATAACTCTCTCACAGTTGCAGTGAGGCAGCTTGTTCTCCAAATTAGCAAACCCCAATGAAAGATGAATTCAACTTTAAAACCAAAAGTAACTGGAGTTGTTTGAAACGGTACATATCTCAGTTACATGTTGCATAGAAAGAGAAGACCGTTATTTTTAGGGGAACGCATTGCGATGACTTGGGAGTAAAGAAGGGGGGGTGCAAGGTTGCGTGTCTATAACGGGATAGTGTACCTAAACCAAGGAGGATGCTCTCTAGCTATTTATAGCTAGAGAGCATCCCAACATGATTATCCTGTGTGCATGTGTGTGTCAGCACGTGGCAATAAGGCCCTGCGCAGTAAATTTAATTGTTTGTCTGCAGAATTGGTTTGCAGATTATCAGGCCTTTTGGAGAGCCCACATTCTGTTATTTTTCATGTGTAAAAACAGAAGGCCCATTTTTTTTGTACCTTTATTTAACTAGGAAAGTCAGTTAAGAACAAATTCTTATTTCACAATGACGGCCTACCCCTCCTCTAACCCGGACGATGCTGTGTTAATTGTGCACCGCCCTATGGGACTCCCGATTACGGCCAGTTGCGATACAGCCCGGGATTGAACCAGGGTCTGTAGTGACACCTCCAGCACAGAGATGCAGTGCCTTTTAGACCGCTGCGCCACTCGGGAGCCTGCACGGGCTACCATGTGGGGTATAGCAGTAGAAAGACCTCGTCTGTAAACCCCAGAACTGCTACAAAAACCTGGGGGCACAGGTGGTGGCTGTATTTCATTTACTTTCCCTCAAAAAGTATTAAGAAACTGGCCCAGAGAACCAAACATGCTCCTTCTGCTGTGTGACAGCTGAAGAGTCAGAGTGGTATTGTTCTCAGAGTGGCCTGAGGTGCGATACAAATAAGTCTATTTTGGCACTTAGTTTTTATGAGGCAAAACAATGAGTGACCTCCTGGCAGGAAAAGGATCTATGTCTGTGGTGTTTCTAAAGGGTTTTGTGTACACATTACATAATAGTATACGGTTAGTATGCTGGTACGGTTCAATAGCAAAGAAACAGAGGCACTTTGCAAATAGCAAGTACTTTCCATAAGTGTCCTAGCCCCATTGATCACGAAACAAACCCCCAAGACTTTAAACAAAGTCCTACGAATTTGTGAAAAAGCTAACTACTGGCAGCATGACATAAAAACGGGGCTTACCTCCCTACCTCTGTCGTTTAAGTTGGCTCTCTACCGTTCAACCTCCACACCTCTCTCGCGTCAAACCCCCTCCCCCCCCCCCTCCCCCCGCCCTGCTGTCGAAAGGCCTACTTCTATAAATTACGTTTAGAGAGGAGGGGGGACGACTACACTTTCCAGATGTCAAGCAGGCAAGGCCGGGAAAGGTACCCATTGTTTGGAATAAGACAAACGTCAACAGGTGTCAGAGGAAAGAGTCTAGACAGGGATAAAAACAGAAAGGCTAACTCTTTATTTGGATGGTCCACCTCTAGCTGCTCTACAGACTATCAGTAACATTTCAACCCAACTACTGTATCTACTAACCTTAACCCTTATCCTAACTCTAAATTGAACCCTTACCCTAACCCATATTCTAAATCTAACCCTAACATTAGCACGCAGTTGCCTACTTTGTTGATAGCTTGACCATCTGTATCTACAGATGGACTATCCAGACCGTCCAATAAAGTGTGACTACAGAAAGCAAGAGGGGATGAAAAATGTAGCGGAACTAAGGGTAGCGGTGGTGGAGGTGGCGGGGCGTCATATTTACGACACACCGTTCTTCCGGAGCATATGTGCTCCATCAGACAGGAGGATTGCCGTTTCAAGTGGAAGGATTATGCCACTGGAGCGTAAAGCAAGATTAGCGCCTGGCCTATGAACTCAAACATGGGGTACTGATGACAGGCAGCCTCTACCCCTCCATGGAAGTGTGAGTTGTTCAATCCAATCTGAATAGGACTTCTATAGAGTTTGTGGCATGGAGTAGACCCTGGTTTAAGTAATGCCCAATGGAGGACAAAACGGGTGACCACAGGATGTTGGAGTCAAGAGTTAAGCAAATAGTAATAGTTATATCACAAAACAAGGGAGAATGTTCAGAATAGGAAAGTATAACTCCAGAGACCATACGTCTTTTGAAAACCACTGCCTTTTCACTAAGACCAAGTTCAAAAACCGTGTTCCCCGCTGAGATTGACCGTGTTCATAAGAATGCCTTTTGTTCTTTGAAATGTAAATGTCTTCTGAAGGCATTGTATTCATTGGATGGGACACCAGCCACTTGAAGAGAGCCAGCCAGTCTCTGATTAGAGTTTATCTCTTGCTCTGAGCACTGTGAGTACTATCACTGAGAACAATGCATAGATCAGTGTGAATCACAACGCTAGCCATTGGTTGTTTGGGACACTATTTATTACTTACAAACCAGACAGTCGCCCAAATTTAAGTTTGCTCATATTTCTTCTGGACACACATGGTGATTGATAACTGAGAGAAGATGTAGAAATAGACATGTTTCAAGCCACAAAGTAAGAAAACAGGTTGGATCTGAAAACACAGGGTGAGGTCAGTAGACCAGGTTGACGCGTATGCACGTGCGCACACATACACAATGAGAGCGAGGGGGGGATCCCAACCTGGATTTACACACAGACAATAGCCTCCAGTAACTCCATTGACTCTAATGAGACTAATTAGTACCCAGCACCCTTTACCGTGATCTTCTCTCTTTTGAAAAGCGTGTGATGGCCACAGTAGAACATTTCTCCGATTACACTGCATGGTCCCTGCTCTCACCCTGACTTCCCCCTTCTTTCACAATGGGTAAATATTAACTGACTTGCCTCGTTAAATAAAGGTTAATAAAAAATAAAAAATGATACAGAGCAGGACAGATTGCTTTCGTCTGTACAGGATGTCTCTATTTCGCACTTATAGGCTTCGACGCTCCACTCACTGTCTTCCAGTGATTAGCTTCGAATGACAAAAGAGCCACATTCAGTGAGTTAAGTGGCCATCTCATCTATTTTATGGTTGGGAGGAGGTCTATTGAGGTGGCGGTCCCTTAACTCGTCCCCCTTGTGACCTGATGCTCCCCTGCATGACAGTGGAGGGGTCTGAGGTACCCCCCGTCCCCACCCCACCCTGCAACATCCCCCAGCTCCTGCCCCCCAACCATACATCAAGTAGCTAATGGCCTGATGGCACTTGAAGCCTCACAATTGTGATGGGATTTACAGTGTGTCACTGGCTTTGTCTGTTGGGCCAGTGGAGGGGTGTTTGTCCCCCTGGCTCCATCTCTGTTATTTTTTATTGTCATGTTGTTGTTTTTTGTCCTCCCCCAGCTAATGAGATAGAGTGGTCCAGGTCTTTCCCTTCTTATCTACCAGACCCAGAGAGAGCCATTGTTTAGAGCCATTAATAATGCAATGTCTGTGGCCCTAGAAGAGCCAATTCTCTGTCCATCCTCAGAACAGACCCTCTAGAGATGTTTCTGTAGTGCTGGTTAGTGACCGAACAGGATTGAACCGTTAATTTGGACCATTAATGGTCATCGTCTTTATGCTCACACATGGCGCTGTCAACCTGGGCGTGTTGTGCGTCCATAGAATCTACAGATGCCGCAAGAAAATCCTGAATAGGTCCTGGTTAAAATGTTGGAGTCCAATGGTGATGGTCTTCCAGCTTCTGCCTGTTTGATCCTACAGAGAGGAGCCAGATGTTTCAAAAGACAGAAAGAAAAGGGGAATACAGAAGAAAGAGAAAGGAGAAAATATAGGGGTGAAGATTGAGAGATTACCCTTCTGCTGATAGGTAGTTCACAGCAGATGCCCCTCATTTATTTGACAGGTGTAAAGAGGGTCAACACATTTTTAAAGTGCTTCAAAGGTGGTCTCTCTGAGAATTGATGTACCTCTTATCTTGTGTTTTATCCCTCTGAATACATATTTCAAAGTGGAATTTGTTTTAACCTTCTAAACTGAGGACAGCCGGTTTCCTTTGGATATGCTTTGTTAGCTCTGGACTCTAGCTAGCTGTTTCATTGGTGGGTAGATGAGGAAGTCCTCATAAACCAAACAAACACTTCCTGGGTTGGAGCCTTATCGTCCCCACCAGAGTAATCAACAGCGCTCTTTAACCCTTCCTAGTCAAATGTCTTTGCTTACTCATATAGTTTACCTCTAGCACCATTTGTATTTGAAACAGTAGCTAAATTAACAATCAATTGAATTAGTTGGTTTTTGAATTAGGTCTGTCCTCTGAGCTCTGAAGTGGGAAACATATAGGCATGACCTTTGCTTTTGGTTTATCAAACCTGGGTCGTACTCATTAACCAAGTAGCCCAAATAGTACCATTGATTAAAAGCAAAATTGATTGAGCCGAATCCATTTGTTGTGCACACAACCGCAATGCGACCCTGGTGATCACGGAATGTCGCCCCTTTTCGCGCTCGCACTTCGCTACCCAGTTGTCTGTCCGGCCCAGAGGTCCTGATGCAGCATGACACAAAACATCTGCTTCCTCTTATGGGCTACATGGGGGGCGCCTGGTTAAGCCTTCCCTGCAGGCGGGCTAGCAGCTTCACAGAGAGAGAGGGAGAGGGGACAGACAGAGGGGGGGAAATGACAGGGTGGGAGGGAAAAACAGAGAGAAAGAAAGCAGGAGAGGGGGGGGGGAGTGAGACAAATACAGCGAGAGCGAGAGAGTGCGAGTGGGGTAGAAAAAGATGAGAGATGGACAGTGACGAATGAAAGCCAGGGAGATGAGAGGGGTACAGAAGAGGTTTTAAGAACAAATTCTTATTTACAATGACGATAGTGGGTTTAACTGCCTTGTTCAGGGGCAGAACAACAGATTTTTATCTTGTCAGCTCGGGGATTTGATCCAGCCATCTTACTGGCCCAACACTCTAACCACTAGGCTACCTGCCGCCCCCTCATTACCACTTTACAGTATCTAAGTCAGATATTTATATTAGCCTAGTCCAAGCATATTCAAGGTTGGGAAAGTCCTTCAAGTCTGAGGCCAATCACAAAAACCTGAAGTACAGAACGTCACTTAAAAAAAGCACCCTTGATTAGCTACTCAAAGGACACATGGACTACCTGATTGGAGGTGCAAGACCGCAGGCCCTGGTCAACCTCTTATCAGCTCTCACACCCCTGCAAAGCTAATAAAGGTTGAAACGGTTGAGATAAGACGGCCAGACTTCCTAGACTATTCTAACTTGTAACTTTTTTTCCGACAGCAGGAGCAGGCACCCTCCTGGTTGAGCTGATAACCACAGCACAGTTGACCTACAGTATATAACCCAATGACTCAATACGGACTGTTTGTGTTACACATTTTAGGCCTAATGCATGGAAAAACACAATGAAGCATGTGTTTTGCCCACATAGACAATTCTACAGATGCAGAAAAAACATAGCTCTATTCACTGGCCTTTCAGTATTATATTCATTCAGATATCTTTCCACGTAACTTTGATTTGTGGTGAGGGACACGTCCCCCCTGTCCTTAGTAGAAGTTACTGCCATGGAGGCAACCTGTGTTCCACTCAGGAACCAGCCCCAGCCCCGGACTCCCTGGTAACCCATGCCACATTATAGTGACACCTGATCCACCCTCTGTCTACAGCTCAAGTGGTGGAATGTTAAGCCTCTGCTATGATGACTCGCTGTCGACGAGTGAACTAATGAAGGGTGAGCTCATACACATGGAAGGAGAACATGTATACTGGGAACCTATCAAGAAAATGTTGGAAAAATGTATTACATATTACAATAGTCCTTCTGGTCAGGAATTTGGGGAATGCAGCTGAGGTCAAAAGGGAGATGGGAGAGGTTGGTGGTGGATTGGGGGGGGGGGGGGGGGGGGCATGCTTGCTTGGGGGTATGTGGTGCCTCCATCCCAGGTCTGGATAGTTTGGTGTACATATTCTGAGCAATGACCACCACTGTTACACCTATAAATGCCAACATGTCTTTATGTGACTAAACAAAACAAACCCTCTGTCAAATATACTGCTGAATGCTGTGTGTGAGAAAGAACCCTGTTGTGTACCATAGAGTACCCCCCAAACCTCCCGAATACACCATCCTGGGGTTGTATACACAGTACTGTACACACACGTACATCTGGGCACATCCCCTGGAGTGTTAAATTATGAAGGCTGTTCTGCCGGAGTAAGCCCTCATTAAGCTCTCAGCTGGTGTGAAAGCTCTTGCTGGAGACGAGCCAGATGTTTGATTTCAATAAGTCGGAAGAATTCGCCCTCTCTGAAGCAGCAAATGCCAGTTTCTAGTGGTGTTAAAAGAGAGTTTGAGGCACGCGGCCCATTTGCAGAACCCGTAAGGGAATGTCCAACAAGATGAGAGGTTTCATGTATTTTCTCTTTCTACTTTGTGTCAGTACACAAAATACATTTTGTCAGTGCTGCAGTTTTTCACGTAACCATGTATCTACTTAATAAAAGGCTGACTATTTTGATGCTACATTATATAATAAACAACTAAGTTTAGCACAGCTGGGCAACTTGTGTGTTAGTTCTGTCGAAACGTGAGGGTGTCTGCATTTACAGCCTCTTAGCACTCTAAATAGAAAATAACAGGGACCACAAAACATTCTCACAGAAGTCTTACAACGTTGCAGGGATGTTCCGACGAGACCTTTTGTCTGTTATAGCATCATCCAAGTGTTGGAGGGGGGACTCCTCCAGCTATGCCTCCCTCCCCAAACATCATGTCAGCTCTGAACACACTGATCCATCCTAGCCAACCACCGTGCCAGAGGGCACCCCCCACCACCACTCACAGTCTCACACTTTCCATTGATTAGCTATCTGTCCCAGTATGGATGAACCATGGCCTGAATACGATGTACCAACCTACAATGTAGGCTACCAGTCACTTATCACCAACCCACCACACGGCCACAGTTATCAACTGAACGGAAAAACCAATACGACTCTATTAGCTTACCTTTCAACCCTGAGGAAAAGAGAGAAAGTCAGCTAATGTGTTTTTCATATTTCCCTGCGAAAACATGCCATGCCATGTATTTTTCGGATATTTCCGAACCGAATAAAGGAGTCAACCATGGGGAAAACTAGATGAGGGCAAAACCTCTCAAACACAGTCCCAGAACAAGGCCCGGTGTTTTCCTTCCTGTCATATGTACTCTTAGTGTGTCACCTCTACTGAACCTGCCAGCTGTCTTCACTCATTACCCAGTCGTCAGCCTACGTCTCCACAAACAGGCCCCAAGTACCACAGAAATAGACCCCTCGTTCCTCCTCCTTGCCCTGTCAGAGTCACCAAGACTCCCCATAGTGAGTCGGATGGAGAGGACGGATGGAATGGACAGCAGTCTTGGAGGCTGCCGGGCCCAGCACTGCTGTGTCCAGCACTGCCGTGTCCAGCACTGCCTTGTCCTCTTAATTGAAGGGCCCAGACTGTCATGCGTCAGCGACTGAGTGGATATTACGGCTCTATGGGTGATTCTGATTGGATGTGGCAGAGCCACCGAGGTAACCAGCAGGGCTGTGAACAATTACAGGGATGTGAGAGGGAGAGGAGCTCCCACAGCTGTCATCACGACACAGGGGACCAGTAGGAGATGGAGGGGCGGAATGAAACTCTATTCTCCAGACAGACTAATTTAACTGTATGTCTTCTCTGGAGGGGCACTTTTAGCTAATGCACTTAGAAAAAAGGGTCCCCATTGTAGAACCCTTTTTGGTTCCAGGTAGAACTCTTTTGGGTTCCATGTAGAACCCTCTGTGGAAAGGGTTTTACATGGACCCCAAAAGGGTTCTACCTGGAACCAAAAAGGGTTCTTCAAAGAGTTATTCTATGGGGACAGCCGAAGAACCGTTTTAGGTTATAGATAGCACCTTTAATTTTTAAGAGTGAAGGGCTGGGAATTGCCAGGGATAGGATATTTATCGCGATTCTCAGGATTCTATAGGTATTGTAATTAGATACTGCGATTTTACTGCGATTCGATGATCCAAACATATTGCTCATCATATATCTGCTGTAGGGGGACAAGAGAGAGCCACGAGGGATTTGTTTTAATCAGTTATGGAAATCAAATTGCTGAAAACAAATTGGCTCACTATTTAAAAAGGAGATGGAGAACAAGCCATGAAGGAAAAATACAGGAGTTTTGGTACAGGTACACCCCAAAACACCAATGTGGTTTTTGAATAATAGATTTTTACCTGTTGTGGAAATTACTTACTGAAAGAAACTACAATACATAAGTATCCTCAAGGAAAGATGAAGCCCCTGATGAACCTTTGTACACTAAGTTCTCTGTTAAGTGCATTTCCAGTTTAGCTTTGGATGAAGCTAGGTATCTCAAAAGCACCTCCTCAAACACAACACATTTAAAGGAACAATAAAGTCAAATTATAAGCTCCGATTCTGACAGTTTGTGTGAAGACTGAGGATGTTTGAAGTCTCACACAGCAGTGATGTCAAATGTCTCACACCAGCTGCCTCTCATTCTCTCATACACACTCTCTCTCCCCCACACACACAGGCACACACACACACACCCACACACACCCACACACTCATAGTGCCAGGGGGAAGGTGATGTCACTTACAGGACCCTTTACCCTCTAATTAGGAACCTGAACTTCCTTCCGTAACTAGGGGGCTTCACCTTCTGTAACTAGTGGGCTGTACATGGCAACCATGCAACAGGAAAGGGATTAGGCCCCCCCAAAAATTTGATTTTCATTTTGGAGAATACAATATGACACACACAAACCAATGATTTTCATTTGGGGAAATTACTGATTACAAGACTGGTCTGTAAGAGAAAACATAAGAGTTCAGTGGAAAGTGACTGTGGGTTTCATGAACTTTAAGTGATAAGAAACACACGAGGGGCCTATTGTGAACTAAAACCATGAAAGGCCCTGTGGCTTCCACTATATTTCAGCAGTTCAGATTGATGTGGGTCAACACCAATGAGATTATACATGTGGAGAGTCTCAGAAAAGAGAGTGTAAAGATAAATGACAGAGAGAAATGAAGAATGAGACTGAAAGAATGCAGACATAACAAGAGCATGTGTCCCATAAGTGGCTCAGCCCGGTCCTACACCAGGGCATACATGGGTCAATGGCATACCGCTGGTAAGTTTAAATTGCTATGTGTCAGTCTAGTACGCGATGTGTGTATTTCTACGGAATGTGTGTGTGTGTGTGTGTTGCTGGATGAACACGTGGCTATGCATTCACACACACAAACCTCCAGAAAAGGTCACTGTGGGCAATGTGACATTTTGGGCCCTGACTCGACCGCCGCTGTGAGTCCTCGCTTGGTCAGTCAGAGACCCGGACCTCACCGCTGCCACCAACACCGCGGGTAATCTGAGCCGTTTAACCGCGGAGGCCCGGCCCATGTTACATTTAATTTTAGTCATCCAAATGATGTCAGGGCTCCTGTCATCATCAGATCGGGCTGCTGTTGGAGGTTGGCTTTGCCTGCTCTCTGCTCTGTTTGTGCCGCTGGGCCTGCCGTAGCAGAGCACATCTTCCTGCCTGTCTGCTCTGGTGGGATCAACTTCAAAGACAGACAGCCTTATTACAGCAGCTAAATTAGCAGTGTGTGAACCCACTGCCATAGGTGAAAAATACACTACAGATGTTTACAACTGTTCCATGATGCCAGACTGTTAATTTGCAGGTAGTGTCGGTCAGATCACTGCTGGTTCCCGCAGACTGGAAGCCATGAGCATAGGAAGAGATGACGCATACTGGTGTTCTCATACATGACAGATCTCAAAGCTTGTTTCATAAGGATGATCTTTAAAGGCCAAATACATCAAGGAACTACACAGTTATCTGTATGATGGTTGTCTATTATTTATTTATTTATTTAACTAGGCAAGTCAGTTAAGAACAAATTCTTATTTTCAATAAGAAAATAAGGTTAACTGCCTTGTTCAGGGGCAGAACGACAGATTTGTACCTTGTCAACTCTGGGATTCGAACTTGCAACCTTTCGGTTACTAGTCCAACGCTCTAACCACTAGGCTACGCTGCCGCCCCTATGGGTTATAACCTTCCACAAAACACTGGTGGATGTCCTAAATCTGCCAGGCTCCTGTCCTCACAGCCAAAGATCACCTCTTCTCATCTCCAAAGAGCGACCGGGAGTAGAAAATGCCACTGAGCGTGAGAGACTACTGCCGTGACTGTGTGTACAATTGCTGAGGAATCACATTGAGCTTCATCTCTCAGCAATGTCACACAAAATCAAACTAACTGCATTGTGGTGGGGGAGATCATGTCGGTTCACTGGCTAGGAAGTAAGAGCACATCAGCATCATCACTACTGCATGATATGCTAGCACAGCTGTCCATGTCCGCATCTTAAAACATGCAACAGCCTGTCAAAATGTAACAACATCACAAAGTTACCACAGTGCATGATTAAAAAATACCTCTGCTGCTTTTCTTTATAATCGGAAGGGGAAACAGACTGCTCTATGGACACGCATGCACGCGCACACACACACGCACGCACACACACACAAACACAAACACACCACAGCACGTGTGTTTGTGGTTGCAAGATAAAAGAGTGCCCTTTGTTTGGTCTAGTACTCCAGGTTATATGGACTGACCTTCAGTGGTATATGCTAGTGACTCCACACTAATAATCTACTATCTCCAAATATCAGAAAGAGATGGTATAACCTAATGAGTAGAACGTGGGCCACACAATGCTCTGGCCCAACCCTGGTCTAAGGGAACTTGAGCATCACCCAAGACTGACTGTGAGATACAATAGGTTTTGACTTGTGGTTGTGAGATCTCAGGTAGCGCAGTCTTCTGCCCCATGTCTCACTTTTTAGGGCACTTACTTGGCTCATCAGTGTCTAATATCTTCCCTATAGGATCATTGCCATTGGCCTAATGTCTAAACCAGGTTAGACTACAACCTGAGGCCACATAAAATGTTGCCATTGCAGGGAAACAGATTGCCACACAATGGCTTCAAGGCAACATACACAGAACAAAAATATAAATGCAACATGTAAAGTGTTGGTCCCATGTTTCATGTGTTGAAATAAAAGATCCCAGAAATGTTCCATATGCACATTTCTCTCAAATTTTGTGCACAAATTTGTTTACATCCCTGTTAGTGAACATTTCTCATTTGCCAAGATAATCCATCCATCTGACAGGTGTGGCATATCAAAAAGCTGATTAAACAGTATGATCATTACACATGTGCACCTTGTGCTGGGGACAATAAAAGGCCACCCTAAAATGTGCAGTTTTGTCACACAACACAATGCCACAGATGTTTCAAGTTTTGAGGGAGCGTGCAATTGGCATACTGACTGCAGAAATGTCCACCAGAGCTGCTGCCAGAGAATTTAATGTTAATTTTTCTACCATAAGCCACCTCCAACGTCGTTTTAGAGAATTTGGCAGTACGTCTAACTGGCCTCACAAAAGCAGACCACGTGTATGGCGTCATGTGGGCGAGCAGTTTGCTGATGTCAAAGTTGTGAACAGAGTTCCCCATGGTGTTGGTGGGGTTATGATATGGGCATGCATAAGCTACGGACAACAAACACAATTGCATTTTATCAATAGTAATTTGAATGCACAAAAACACAGTGACGAGATCCCGAGGCCCATTGTGAGGCCTATTTTTTTTAAAGGTATCTGTGACCAACAGATGCATATCTGCATTCCCAGTAATGTGAAAGCCATAGATTAGGGCCTAATGAATTGATTTAAAATGAATGATTTCCTCATATGAACTGTAACTCAGTAAAAATCTATGGAAACATTGCACTCACTCATGGAAAATTCCAGGACGTTACAACGAGATCAGATGTTTTGAAGCCCATCCATAATTTCTTCTTATGCTTTAGTTTTTATCGGGATGAAAATATGATGGTCCAGGGTAGTATGTATCCCTCTTGTCCAATCAGCGCGCGGATGTTCAATCTTATCAGGAAGTAATTTCACCAGATCTCACTTTTATCTTGACCGTAGTCACAAGCAGTCGGGAAACGGCAGTCTTAACGACTAGAACAGTTCACGGTCGAGTCAGAGGGGCCTTCATGTATAGGTTTCATGTCATATGATGAATTATAGTACATGTCAACTTCTCCAACAGCGCTGGCCTCCGAGGCTGACAGTTAAACTTTAAAATGCCATGTAGCACTACACAATCCACTTTATGCACAAAAATACATTACTGGTGCTTGCAGTTTATATAAGGCATATTACATGCGAGGGTATAGCCTATCCATCTGGAATCACAAACTGACTGGCACACTGCCTAAAATAGATGCACAGTTATGCTTATTCAAGAATACCAACAGGCAGTGCACCCGGCTTGAAAGTAGCCTACTTTGCATTAAGTTATGGTGAGGACAACACTAGCATGCGTGCATTATGTTGATTACCACCGTTTCCAACATGATAAAACAGGCATAAATAAAATGTTCCTCTCAGTGAGGCATTGCTGACCCGTTAGCAAAATAACCTCTCATCTGAATAACACACCGCCAAGACGCACTGAATGCACCTCGTCACATTGCCTAGGGTTTATTTGTGGTGTACTTGTTACTCACACGTGTCCAGAGTGCGCTCCAGCACCATTCAGTAAACCTGCTCTCGACAATTACCCGTAATATTCAGTAACAGATATAATAGTCTACAACAGAGTTATAAACAAGCTAAGTTCGAATCTACTCCCCCATTTATCCACATATGATCAGGCATAATATATTGCATTATTTACAGCTCAGATCGTAGTTGATTAAACCATACATAATATGGAAATAATTATTGTCAATGCTCAATGCTGAAGGATATTAATTCACGACACTGATGGAAAACACACCTCAAAACGATGGAGCATCTTTTGTATTTCATTTACCTAGTAATAAGATCTACAGTAGGCTATTAAAAGGGCATTATAACTTTGTGCTACCCAATCAGTTTAAAAATACATTTCATGCTCACCTTGCGTTGTGTTGCTCTTCATGCATGTGAAGGTGTCCTCTCGTTTCTTTCTGTTCTTTAAACCGCTGGGATCTGGATCTGGATGGATCTGTCGGAGTGGTTATCTGCTCAGCTTCTTGTGTAGCCTAGTTTATTCGGCAGATAGTCGGACTGACGCTAGTGCTCAACGCTTCTTGTCTGCTATGCTTCGTCCGCTTCCTGCGCAGACTGCCAGAACACAGGGTAGTTTACGTTGTAGCAGCGGTGCGACTCCGTGGCACAATGGTGAGTGGGCAGGTAGGGCGCTGTGCAAACTGACTCCTGTTCAGCCTTTATGTGGGGGTGGGTGATTAGAGGGGGAGGAGATAGACCTTGAGTTCATTTTTCAGGGCCAGGTAAGTTTTAATCAGAATCAAGATGTTTATTTAAAGTACTGTACATACATAATCACCGATGATGGACAGGAGAACGATGATAGGCTTTACCTTACCTAATGCACTTCAGAACAATATTGAAGACGAAACAGAACTTTGTATCAGACATTTTTAGATTTGTATGGCTAAAATAGATTTGTGTATGGATGGGCTACACATTATACATTTAGTGTTATATTTTTCAGAAAGCTACATGATTCACAATTTGGTACTTTACATGTTTCACTCAATAGATTTTTGATTAAAGCCACATCCTTGGGTTTGTGTTGGCTGGGAAACCCAAATTCAAAGATAATTGCAGTCATACAATTTAGGGTGGTAGCAGACAGTCTAGACGGCTTCAGAAGATTATATTAAATTAACAAAAGTCACTTGGGACTGGGACATTTACTAAGCAAACAACAATAACGATATCAAGGGATGTCCTGAATCTCTAATCTCACTATCTTTAATTAATTTGGGGTTTGAGGGAAGTCTCCTCAAAGGACTCCTGTGGTGGATTTTTGTCTATATCTGATGATGATTGGCTTATTAGCTTATAATGTGATTAATTGTTGTATAACAAAAGGCTTGCTGGGACTTAACACTGCACTGTTGTTCTGGACACTCAGATCTGACTGTAGGGGACAGTTAAGAGTTAATCCAGGGTGTGGGATAAGAGGTGAAGTTTGCCACAATCTGAAATGATCATTGTTGTTTTTTCTCTCCTTATGTGCTAGTGCTCCATCCGTCTGTGCCTGTCCCCCCTTCCTCCCTTTCTCCCCAAAAAAACAGGCAAAAGTGCCAGACTCCAAAAGGTCGGGTGACCGGGGGAGGAAAGGAGAGAGATAAAGAAGGGATCCACACATTTCACACACACCTGTTTTTCATTCCTGTGCTCTCGTCACGCTTGACAGGGCGAGTGAGGTAGCACAGCACATTGTAACTGGAAATAGAGGCGTCATGCCCATAAGAGGGCACAGGGGCACATGCCCCCTCAGATCTGGCCTGTTTCAATAAAACATTTATATATATTGTACCAGTCAAAAGTTTGGACACACCTACTCATTCCAGGGTTTTTCTTTATTTTTTTACTATTTTCTACTTTGTAGAATAATAGTGAAGACATCAAAACTATGAAATAACACCTATGGAATCATGTAGTAAGCAAAAAAGTGTTAAACAAATCAAAATATATTTTATATTGGAGATTCTTCAAAGAAGCCACCCTTTGCTAGCTTTGTACACTATTGGCATTCTCTCAACCAGCTTCATGAGGTAGTCACCTGGAATGCATTTCAATTAAAAGGTGTGCCTTGTTAAAAGTTCATTTGTGGAATTTCTTTCCTTCTTAATGCGTTTGAGCCAATCAGTTGTGTTGCAACAAGGTAGGGGTGGTATACAGAAGAGAGCCCTATTTGGTAAAATACCAAATCTATATTATGGCAAGAACAGCTCAAATAAGCAAAGAGAAATGACAGTCCATTACTTCAAGACATGAAGGTCAGTCAATGCAGAACATTTCAAGAACTTTGAAAGTTTCTTCAAGTGCAGTTGCAAAAACCATCAAGCGCTGTGATGAAACTGGCTCTCATGAGGACACGCCACAGAAAAGAAGACCCAGAGTTACTTCTGCTGCAGAGGATAAGTTCATTAGAGTTAACTGCACCTCAGATTGCAGCCCAAATAAATGCTTCACAGAGTTCAAGTAACAGACACATCTCAACATCTACTGTTCAGAGGAGACTGCGTAAATCAGGCCTTTGTGTTAAAATTGCTGCAAAGAAATCACTACTAAAGGACACCAATAAGAAGAAGAGACTTGCTTGGGCCAAGAAGCACAAGCAACGGACATTAGACCGGTGGAAATCTGTCCTTTGGTCTGATGAGTTCAAATTTGAGATTGTTGGTTCCAGCCGCCGTGTCTTTGTGAGACGCAGAGTAGGTGAACGGATGATCTCTATCGGGTATGAAGGTAAAACCCAGTTGCAGACCACGTCGAATAAACAATAGTTTAATATTCCAACAGGGGCAGGCAAAAGACAGGTCAAGGCAGGCAGGGATCAGAAAACCAGAGGTGGGGCAACGGTAATGGGCGGCAGGAAGGCTCAGGGTCAGGGTAAGGCAGAGGTCGGTAATCCAGAGGTTGGGCAAAGATACAGGTCGGCAGGCAGGCTCAGGAACAGGCAGAGTGATCAGGCAGGCGGGCACGGAGTCAGGACAGGCAAGGGTCAAAACCAGGAGGGTGAGAAAAGAGAGACTGGAAAAAGCAGGAGCTGAGACACAAATCGCTGGTTGACTTCAACAAACAAGACGAACTGGCAACAGACAAATAGAGAACACAGGTATAAATACACGGATAATGGGGAAGATGGGCGACACCTGGAGGGGGGTGAAGACAATCACAAAGACAGGTGAAACAGAACAGGGTATTATAATCTTCACATGTGTGGTTCCCACCGTGAAGCATGGAAGAGGAGGTGTGATGTTGTGGGGGTGCTTTGCTGGTGACACTGTCTGTTATTTATTTAGAATTCAATGCACACTTACCCAGCATGGCTTGCCACAGCATTCTGCAGCGATACGCCATCCCATCTGGTTTGCGCTTAGTGGGACTATCATTTGTTTTTCAACAGGACAATGATCCAACACACATCCAGGCTGTGTAAGGGCTATTTGATCAAGAAGGATAGTGATGGAGTGCTGTATCAGATGACCTGGCCTCCACAATTACCTGACCTCAACTTAATTGAGACGGTTTGGGATGAGTTGGACCGCAGAATAAAGGAAAAGCAGCATACAAGTGCTCAGCATATGTGGGAACTCCTTCAAGACTGTTGGAAAAGCATTCCTCATGAAGCTGGTTGAGAGAATGCCGAGAGTGTGCAAAGCTGTCATCAAGGCAAAGGGTGGCTACTTTGAAGAATCTCAAATATAAAATATATTTTGATTTGTTTAACACTTTTTTGGTTACTACATGATTCTATATGTGTTTATTTCATAGTTTTGATTTCTTCACTATTGTTCTACAAAGTAGAAAATAGTAAAAAATTAAGAAAAACCCTTGAATGAGTAGGTGTGTCCAAACTTTTGACTGGTACTGTGTATATATATATATATATATATATACGTATATATATACTGTATATATGTGTTCATTTTGTTATTGTTGTTTCTCTGTAATAATACTAGCCACCTAGCAAGTTTATGAAGTTGACTTCCCAACCTCATAACCAGCTACCAAGAAGCCTTCAGGCTATCAATTAATTTAGAGTAGCTAGCTTGTCTAACAATTTTAGCTGGGATGCCTCCAGTCAGGAGGATACAGACAGCTCAAGAGATATGCTTAGATATGCAGAAAAATAAACATACTTTAGACATAAAATGAAGCATAATGACTATGGTTCTAGGAAATTGCAGGGAAAAAATCCTAACATACATTGTGCCCCCTCAGATTTTGGGGTTGCATGACACCCTTGCTCTGCAGAGAGTATAAACACACTCAAAGATACACACATGCACTCACACGTACAGAAAACTGAAACACAAACTCACTGACATGCTCAATTTCACAGTTATCTTCACTCGTTCCTCTTTTCTTTTTTTAATTGAACCTTTATTTTACTTCTCCAGTGTGTGAAGAAACTAATTGAGTAAAAGAGATTTCCTTTCCGGTTTTCTCTAATCAGAGGTCGACCTGTCAGTCACACTGCATTTTGGGTACCTCCGGACCGGTGCCACTGCTCCTCTCTCACATCTGTGTGCTGTAACATGATCTGCTGATCCCATTGGCTGACCTCTGGCCCCAAACCCCGGCTCAAGGAAGCCCCACTTCCTGCTGTGGGCACGGTGTGTGAGCTAGCAAAAGACACCAACCTTGTTTGACGCAATCTTTTCCCTCATGAGGGAGTTAGTGCACATCCTGCGAAATGCAAATCACCCCTCATTGTTCCTCACTATGCTCGCCACCTCACTTGTGAGACGCCATTATAGCAGGTGGCTAAATCCTAGCACGATTCCTGGAGCCAGTCAGCTGTTTGAGCTCCTATTAACGTATGGTGATGATCCCTGGAAAGCTGTGAACAATCACGTATCGAGGGGCAGGGGCGCTGGGGAGACAACAGGGTCGCCCTGGGGCTCCAACAAAGTTGTTACAGATCCCACTGCTGCCACCAAAGACGCCCAAATGTAAAGTAATCCGGCCAGGATCTGGGCTGTGGAGTCCACTATCTGACAGTGATTGGCTCACACAGACAGGATGTGAGTGCCCCAACTCAGACCTGTCTGCCCTATCTTTACCAACCTAAGCGCAGGGCTTACCCAGTGTTCATGTTTCTAAAAGTCAGTATAGAGTACACAGTGTCTTTACGAAGTGCCTATTGGAGATAGCTCTGACTTTCTCTTTGCACAGGTTTTATTTCACTAAGACACCGGATACACAGGAAAGAAGCAAAGAACAATGACTTATACTGTATGTCGGGTTGTCAGAATTTATATTTGAAACCTACCAGAAGTAGTTTTTACCTCTAGTCCTTGCACAAAGGTAATCATGTAAATGCATGAGGCCCATTGATGTTTAGTTGGTTTGTCTTTCGTAAGAAGTGAGATTGCACGCGAATCAACAGAAAAGAGGCGCCATGGCCCATGGATCTGTCTTTTGTGGCAGTTGTTGTCCAGTTGTTGTCCAGAATCAATCAATCTACCCAGCAAACCAAATGAAGGCTGCTGTACATTTTCATTGAGTTGTAGGTGATGGAGAATATGGGCGAATTAAGGAGAAACAAAGTTGACTTCACCTTCTGGGCATTTTCTGGATGCAGACCCCTTCCCTTCCCTTTCACTGACACAGATATGATGTGAAAGGATATATGGCTTGGCATCAGGGCTTTCCTGATATGCATCTCTCTTGGTCTGTCTCCAACTGAAAATCTCCACCCTACTGTACACTATATCCTCCCTCTTGAAACACAACTCTGATCTGCAAACCCATAACACTAAGCAGAGAGTATAGATCGAATCCGACCCATTGTTTTATGTATGGGAACTTTTCCCACTGTATACATCTAGGCCTAATGGTCATAACCACCATTCTCTCTGTGTCCTCTATTTTCCAGAACTTTGAATCGTTTGGTTCCATCAGCATGACCTGGCTATTAATTCCTCTCACAGCTCACGGCATGTGTACATAGTCCAGGCAGCCAGGCTCCAGAGCCCAGACCTGGTGGCATTCTGTCCGACCCTAGCATGCCCCAGATACCTCCACTCTGTACTTCTACTCTGACCTCTACTCCCGTCCCCTGCCCTCTCCTCCCAGTCACAACACCCTTTTTTTGTTTACATCTGCTGAGGAACACCATGCCTCCACGTTGTTTTGTTAAACACACGTAATCTCACCAAGAAAAAGAGAGAGGGAGAGAAAAAAAGAGACAAAAAAGGAGGGAGAAGAGGGTGAGAGTTCCCAGAGCCCTAAAGATGTCGGGAATTGTTGACGCTAGTGGCAAGGTTGTTTTGGCTCACCTGGGATAGCGACTGGGGGTGGAGATCTGATTGATGGTTGGGGCTATGGCTGAGGCCTATCGAGATGCTAAGCTCTGTGTTGTGGGTCAGAGCCATCCTCTCACTGACTCATCTCTAGACAGCTCACTGTTTCAGCCCCATTGCTCGGCTGAGGAAAACAGTCACAAGATGCTGGGAATCCAAAGCGTGCGATGAGAAAGACAGGAATGTGCCATGTGTAATATTTTATCTTATTAAAGAACAATATTATTGTAAGAAGTGAAGAGAAAAGGAGTCGAAGCATGGCAGAGGATGGAGGATAACATTCTCTGAAGGCCTAGGCATTTCCAGTTGGCTCAGGGAGGCGTAGCCTCTGGGTGAACAACTGAATGTCTTTGTCCCCTTAAAACAATGCCAGACATGGCTGGGCTGAGCCAGAGGACATGCCATCGTAATGAAAAGTGTGTTGGAGTCAAGCAAGAGAAGTCATTCGGCCTACAGCTCAATACACAAACAACTGGAAGCAACACACTCAGGCATTCTGCGAAAACAAACAGTGGAAACTTCAGGATAAGTGTCCGTTTTGTAGGTCAATGTGATAGCTGAATAGCAAGTGTCAATACGGCCAACTGCAATAATATTGAGAACCGTCAACGTGGGAGTGTTTGTTGGAACAGTCATGAAAATTAGGCCCTTTTGCTTTGACGGCCCCTCCCGCCATAGTTTACATTATCATAATGAAAGTGGATTTAACCCTCACGCTTTTCATAACCAACATAGCCAGCTGCTACCTACTGCAAATATTCTCCTTTTCCATGGTTATGATATCCTTTTTCTTAAGTAGCTTTTGTAAAAGATGCCTTTCTCTGTCAAGGGAAGCTATATTGACTTTTGGTCAGAGGTTAGTACCTGTGGATTATACAGTCCAATGTGACTGACTTCTCCCTCAATGGCACACAACAACCCCAAACTTCGACTTAGTACCCTGGCATAACTTATTCAGTGTATTCACTGAAGAGTGGTCAATTCAATAAACTCTTTTTGGAAATAATATCACTTTCCATATCTGCACTTTGTTCCGGCTGTATTTATAGACTCGTGGAAGGAACCTTGAAGGCCCGTGGGTGTGTTTTTCTTCCTGCATTAGCTACCTTTGCCAACAGAGGGTCTGGGGAGCTCTACAATGGAGGATGAAACTGGACGGAGCTTGTGGGAAGTGGTAGACATCAAAGGTGTCTTGATCACAAAGGGGAAGGCAGCCAAGAACGCTGCCCATGGACATGAGGAGGGATCTGTCAAACACCTGGCTCTGGACGGATGTCGAGAAAGATCCAAGCGAATTCACTCACACGGGAGGGAAGCCTCATCTAGGCCTATATTAAGTCTACTGCTCTCCCTTCAGAAGTTCATAAAATTCTCCAATTTCACCTTGGTTCTTCTAATCTTCACCATCAATTAGTCCATATGGTGGAGGTTTTCCCACACAAGCCACTTCTACTCTATATACCCTTTGGCAACATGCTTAGCCAAAATAGATTCCATATGTAGCCTATACTGGTTTGCAGATGATACAGTATATGACCCTCTGTATACAATGTAACGACCATAGAAATAGACTGAATAAAACATCATTCAAGTCAATGATGACATAATGGGTGGACTGGCAGACATGTGTACCCAATCAACCACCTTGCCTTAGGAGAGGTGGTATCAACCACCTTGCCTTAGGAGACTCAATGACATGCATCAATGCTCCCCCTAGCTTTTTCTGTTCAAATTCACTCTCTACAGTACCTACAATGAAGTCGACAAAGGGAGGACTGCTTGTCTGTCCGTGGTGCACCAGTTCCCACTCCAACCCAGCCCCCACCCTCATCCTCATCTCCTAGAGGAAGACACCGGAAGGCGAACGTGCGATGGGGCGTCACTTACCACCTGTCCCGTGGCAGAGGTGTTGAGGACAGCGAGTGGCTCTCTGACAGGCTCTATTGTCCCCACGCGGCCTAGGCGGTCTGGCTACCATTTGTCTGAGTCCTTCACCTGGAGACATGGTCCTCTAACTCTCCATTACCCTCCACCATTTCCTACCTGCAGTAACATGCTTGGGTCTACGCTTCCTTTCTGTGGTGGTTTGCTCTGTTGTTATTTCTTGAACAGTGGGATGGTCGGATGTGGCTACACAGAGGCCTTGTCAGCACTTACCTTGTCCCACAACATGGGACTAAGTGGACATGGCTTGTAGGGACAGGAGATGTGGAGATATGTTTTTGCAGCTCGACTCAACCTTTCTTTCATTCTAACACGAGTAGTTCTGTGAAACCATTGCGTATTGAGATGGTCAAAAGTACAGATTTAAGAGTGGCAGTATGCTTTAAAAGATTTGCAGTGAATAATTTAGTGCAGAGGCCAAAGTTCTTCATCTTCAGCATTAATTTTTAACATTACGGAACTATTATAATTCTGACATACCTCCTTAGGCTCAGAACAAACATTTACTGTTCATGGAGATCTCTCAGTGGAGGCCTGCAGGCATCTAGTCAACATGTGCAGGGGAAACAGCACTCAAAACACCAGAGCGGGTAACCAACATCAGTGCCAAAACACCAGTTACAACCTGACTAGTGTTTAAACGACGATGAAACCACAAAGGAGAGAAGACATGGTATAATGCCAGGGGAAAGGATGTTGGCTTCTGGATTCATTCAACTATGTTTTTCTATTAGGCAATGTTTGATATACGCAGCCTTTTAATTCACAACACTGTATTTACTGTGTTACCTGATCGTAATTTAATCGAGAAGTGCTTGATGGTTTGTAATGAGATTGCCGCTGTGGGGAAACTAATTCACGGATGCTTGCGAGAAGTGTCCCCACCCTGAAAATCCTGTGTACTTCCTAAGGCCCAAATGTGTTGAGAAAGAGAGAGGGCAATGAGTCTTGATTATTCTGTGCTTGAGCAAATGCTGCACGTATGAGTAGCTGTTCAAAAGTAACCTTGTTCCCTGGCAAGCCTGTCAGTCACAGAGGTGGCCTTAGTTTGGAGCCTTGTGAGGTTTCAAAGCGCACAAACTCTCCCTGGTCCCTGACTGCTCAACCTAAATTAAAATTGTCTGTAGTCCTCGCCCATGACGATACCTGGAGGCTTTACCCTGAATTAAAAGTTGATTAGTCAGGCTCTTTTTAGATTGAGTTGCCCATATACCGCAGCGCTCTTTGATCTGACTGTGCTCCTATTGGAAACTTTAATCCCCATAAGCAGCAATATGTGGACCGGTCCAGAGCTTCCGTGAGGGGTGCCTGGTGCGGAATGACCCATATCGTGAACACAGAGTGGGAGGTATAGGCTGAGGTAAATAGGGGCCACATAGGCAGCCACTAGCTCCACTCTTGTATAACCCCAGGCTATTCTAAAGTATAATGTCACACTTTCATTAAAAGAAGGAGCCTCCGTCCATCTTGCTTGCTTTCGATGCCGCAGTCCAAAACACTGACACCTTTTATGTGACCATTACAGGCACCGTTAGCCAGAATAGAGCTGTTGACAAAAAGAGACCCTTTAAAGTGCTAAAATGTACAAACCTCCCTGGTCCACTTGGTCTGACCACAGTCTGACCACTGGGGTTAATGGTACCAAACCATGTCACCATTTTATGTGGACTTTTCCTCGTAACCCTTCCATTTCTGAACAGCCTGGATTGATCATCTACCTAGCCCTGAGCATGGATTTTTAGAGCCAGGTTTAAGTTAGGCATTGGTAAAGAACTGTTGGTCTCTTTATGACCTTAAAACAATGTCAAATAGGCTTGACCCTGTCTTGACATTACATTTACATTTACATTTAAGTCATTTAGCAGACGCTCTTATCCAGAGCGACTTACAAATTGGTGCATTCACCTTATGATATCCAGTGGAACAACCACTTTACAATAGTGCATCTAACTCTTTTAAGGGGGGGGGGGGTTAGAATGATTACTTTATCCTATCCTAGGTATTCCTTAAAGAGGTGGGGTTTCAGGTGTCTCCGGAAGGTGGTGATTGACTCCGCTGACCTGGCGTCGTGAGGGAGTTTGTTCCACCATTGGGGTGCCAGAGCAGCGAACAGTTTTGACTGGGCTGAGCGGGAACTGTACTTCCTCAGAGGTAGGGAGGCGAACAGGCCAGAGGTGGATGAACGCAGTGCCCTTGTTTGGGTGTAGGGCCTGATCAGAGCCTGAAGGTACGGGGGTGCCGTTCCCCTCACAGCTCCGTAGGCAAGCACCATGGTCTTGTAGCGGATGCGAGCTTCAACTGGAAGCCAGTGGAGAGAGCGGAGGAGCGGGGTGACGTGAGAGAACTTGGGAAAGTTGAACACCAGACGGGCTGCGGCGTTTGACCTTTGCCACGGATCTCCCAGTAGCATGTTGTTGTCCAGGGAAGAGGTGCGGCCACGCTAATGCTATGGTCAGTGTCTGCTGTTATTTTATGGGAGATAGTTGGTCAGGCTTCACCCACGTCAGCCATGGAGTTTGGCGGACTGTAGGTATTGTTTTCCTCCGTTAGCGCATCTACTTTCTTACCAGATACATTCCCAATGTTTACAAGATGAATTGTCCGATTAACATTTTACCCTGTAATGTCTGTATTTTTTGTCATTGCAATACGCATTTGGAAATACTTTGATATAACCAACCGAGCTCAGAAATCCAGTGGCAATGTATACCAATGGCAACAGGTGGTCACCATTTTATTTATCTTCAAAATTGTGTTGCATCACTGTGAGAGATCCAGATAAGCAATTACCCAAACTCGCCTAAAATAGGCAATCAGAGACGCCTGGTTTACAAGTAGCCCCATGTCTTTAGATATCAGAACAGGCCTAGTGTTCTGATACCACTAGTAACAGATGACCTCTTGTCTAATTATGCCACACAAGCCTAAATTCTGTTTATCTCGGCCTGTCTATTCATCCTTAACCCCTTTCTATCCTTATCTCTCCATGCTTTCTGTGTGTGTTAACAAGGCGGTTGCTATAAACAGGAAGAAGAGGCCTATTACAGTTTCCTCTCATTTCTCCCAGGAAGAAACAACCCCTTATCAATGAGTAACACAAAACAGAACAGGCACGCTTGCACACACACACACACACACACACACACACACACACACACACACACACACACACACACACACACACACACACACACACACACACACACACACACACACACACACACACACACACACACACACACACACACACACACACACACACACACACACACACACACACACACACACACACACGCCAGCTCGGGTCCAGCTTTAGTCTCAAGTATCAGTGTTTATTTAGTATCAGCATTTATTAACTGTATTGCCCACTCTTCACTGTGTAAGGAGTTGGGAGTGGGACACTCTATAAGATGGTATTTGTTAAATGCTCAAGATCTGATAGGAAAACAGTTCCAATTCTGACGCCAAAACTGTGGAAATCCAGTCCATTGATTCATGACTGGAAGAAAATAACACTAATACAGACAGACCCCGCCCCTTGGTGAGCTCACTTCCTCCCTGCCATTCCCAATTTGTCAGTTACTGGAATAACACTTTCATTCAATTCCCTGAATGAGTTGCCAAACAATAACGGCAAATTCACCGAAATAATGTGAGTACCGACAAGTGGACAAAGCATGTGAATCACTAGACAACGTTCCCACAACATTTTGAGGAAGGATATGATGGAGTTCCACTGTAACTCCTACAGTAGTGTTGGGGAAGTTCATTTGAGCTCACTGATGCGTTTTGCCTCCATTGAAACGGACTGCTTGTACTGGCATATTGACAGTGCCGTTTTCATTGACGTGGATATGAGTCATTGAGTATCGGTGTTCAGTTGTTCACTGTGTGCAAGACTATTGCATTCCTCACCAATCTCTTGCACACAAACACAAAACCACGGACAGATGAAGTTTGAAAAGTTTGTCAGAGAGGGGGTCGAGTCTCACAGACGTGCAGCTGTGTCAGCTAGCGAGGTGAAAAAATCTAGGAGAAAATGAGAGCGGGATGAAAAGAGATAAGGAAGAGCAAATGCTATGTTCACGAGAGGGTCGTGTTTGTGTTGGACTGCCTCTTCTCTTCCTCCCCCTATCACCTCATCCCCCACACCCTGCTCCTCTGGGGCTTCATAGGCCAGTTTGAAGTATCTGTTTGTGTGTGTGAGACTGCGTTTCTGTGTGTGTGTGTGTGTGTGTGTGTATGTGTATACATGTGTGTGTGCATGTGATTTTTTGTGTGTCTTTGCCATTTTGAAGTGTGTGTGGCTGTACCTGCATGTGATCCTGTGTGTGTGTCCGTGTGCACCCAACAAGCTCTCATAAACGTCACATTTCGAAGGTTAAGTTTAAGCATTCATTCCGAATGGTTAAGTTAAGGGTTAGGGTTTGGGATAGGGTTAAAACGAGTGCCTACCACTGGGATTGAACATGCAACCCTCTGAGCCAGAGCTCACAGCTTACACCCATTCGCCATCCTCAAGTGGCGCAGCGGTCTAAGGGACTGCATCTCAGTGCTAGAGGTGTCACTACAGACCCTGGTTTGATTCCAGGCTGTATCACAACCGGCCGTGATTGGGAGTCGCATAGGGCGGCGCACAATTGGCCCAGCGTCGTCTGGGTTAGGGTTTGGCTGGGGTAGGCCGTCGTTGTAAATAATAATTTGTTCTTATTTAACTGACTTGCCTAGTTAAATTAAGGTTAAATAAAAAACACCTTAGATGGTAATAGCAATCACTGTTGCCCCTAGTGACCGGCTTTGAAGTAATCTCCTGACGTTTTGCTTACCTGGTGGAATGTTGAATTTCAGTGGATATTGAGCAAACTGGCTGGTGCAGGAGTGTGATCATGTGTATGTGACAGGCGCTCCCACCCAGTGGGAGCAAGGCCCGCCCAATCAGATTGAGCAACAAACGGGACGTTATTTGTCTTTTGACCTAAACATGCGAACACCATCAGATAGAATTCATAGCAAGCAGTTTACTGGAATGGCATTCAGATGTTCTGGAATGACATTCACTCTCAAGGGATGGTTGGCCCAAAATAACTAACTGAAAGCCACACCCCCAATAAGCTACAAATATGACTGCATTGAGGCATATGTCACTGCTTCTATGGCTATATGCACCATGCCACTACCTACTTAATTTGTTCATTTAGCAAATACGACAGATCATAATCCAGTGCCTTCTTCTCCATCAATACACCTATATGTTAGCTATAATTAGCTTTAAAACAACAAAATGTTCTCTCAGCCTCATGGCAAAATGTGTATAATAGCATGACATTAGCAATAAAACTGTTATTTTTTCTCTTTGACCAATGGTGAAATGTGTAGCATTGCAGGAAGTTAGCTGCACCCCCACCAAAAAATACTTTCTACAGATATTTATTTTTTTGACCACTAAAATTTCTGCAGGCCCACCCATAGAAATAGAATGAATATAACGGGCGTCCCCATTGAAGTAAATAATGGCATAATGGGCAGCCATTGCAAGTGTACCCATAGGAGAAAAGCAGGAAGTAAAAGCAGGAAGTGTACCCATCAATTATGTGCTGTGAGTTGTTGATTCAACTCAACTGACGTAAAAAAATAAATACACTATATGTACAAAAGTATGTGGACACCCCCTCAAATTAGAGGATTCGGCTATTTCAGCCACTATTTCAAGCACACAGTCATGCAATCTCCATAGACAAACATTGGCAGTATAATGGTTTTACTAAAGAGCTCAGTGACTATCAGTGTGGCACCGTCATAGGATGCCACCTTTCCAACAAGTCAGTTTGATACACTTCTGCCCTGCTAGAGCTGCCCGGTCAACTGTAAGTGCGGTTATTGTGAAGTGGGAAGGCCTGAACCATGAAGGGAAATCTTAACGCTTAACGGGAAATCTTAACACTACAGCAGACGATGACATTCTAGATGATTCTGTGCTTCCAACTTTGTGGTAACAGTTTGGAGAAGGACTTTTCCTGTTTCAGCATGACAATGCCCCGATGCACAAAGTGAAGTCCATACAGAAATGAAATGTCAAGATCGGTGTGGAATACATTGACTAGCCTGCACAAAGCCCTGACCTCAACCCCATCGAACACCTTTGGGATGAATTGGAACGCCGACTCTGAGCCAGGCCTATTCGCCCAACATCAGCACCCGATCTCACTAACGCTCTTGTGGCTGAATGGAAGCAAGTCCCCGCAGCAATGTTCCAACAACTAGTGGAAAGTATTCCCAGAAGAGTGTAGGCTGTTATACCAGAAAGGGGGGACCAACTCCATATTAATGCTTATGATTTTGGAATGGGATGTCAGACAAGCAAGTGTCCACATACCTTTGGTCATGTAGTGGATTTTCCGTTGCATGAGCCACACATTACCATGGAAATTATTGCATCATAGTACCAGGCAGCCATTGTGAGTGTACCCATGACTTTACCGGTCAAATTGCCAGGGTTAGAGGTTCCGAGCCCATTCTATTCCTTCTATTTCTATGGGCCCAACCACCAACGACTGTATGGCTACGCTACTGGTGTGTGATCAGGGAGCCATGTAGGCATCATGGGGCTGTGGAGTGAAGGGAGCCATGTAGGCATCATGGGGCTGTGGAGTGAAAGGAGCCATGTAGGCATCATGGGGCTGTGGAGTGAAGGGAGCCATGTAGGCATCATGGGACTGTGGAGTGAAGGGAGCCATGTAGTCATCATGGGACTGTGGAGTGAAGGGAGCCATGTAGGCATCATGGGGCTGTGGAGTGAAGGGAGCCATGTAGGCATCATGGGGCTGTGGAGTGAAGGGAGCCATGTAGGCATCATGGGACTGTGGAGTGAAGGGAGCCATGTAGGCATCATGGGACTGTGGAGTGAAGGGAGCCATGTAGGCATCATAGGGCTGTGGAGTGAAGGGAGCCATGTAGGCATCATGGGACTGTGGAGTGAAGGGAGCCATGTAGGCATCATGGGACTGTGGAGTGAAGGGAGCCATGTAGGCATCATGGGGCTGTGGAATGAAGGGAGCCATGTAGGCATCATGGGACTGTGGAGTGAAGGGAGCCATGTAGGCATCATGGGACTGTGGAGTGAAGGGAGCCATGTAGGCATCATGGGGCTGTGGAGTGAAGGGAGCCATGTAGGCATCATGGGGCTGTGGAGTGAAGGGAGCCATGTAGGCATCATGGGGCTGTGGAGTGAAGGGAGCCATGTAGGCATCATGGGACTGTGTAGTGAAGGGAGCCATGTAGGCATCATGGGGCTGTGGAGTGAAGGGAGCCATGTAGGCATCATGGGGCTGTGGAGTGAAGGGAGCCATGTAGGCATCATGGGACTGTGGAGTGAAGGGAGCCATGTAGGCATCATGGGACTGTGGAGTGAAGGGAGCCATGTAGGCATCATAGGGCTGTGGAGTGAAGGGAGCCATGTAGGCATCATGGGACTGTGGAGTGAAGGGAGCCATGTAGGCATCATGGGACTGTGGAGTGAAGGGAGCCATGTAGGCATCATGGGGCTGTGGAATGAAGGGAGCCATGTAGGCATCATGGGACTGTGGAGTGAAGGGAGCCATGTAGGCATCATGGGACTGTGGAGTGAAGGGAGCCATGTAGGCATCATGGGGCTGTGGAGTGAAGGGAGCCATGTAGGCATCATGGGGCTGTGGAGTGAAGGGAGCCATGTAGGCATCATGGGGCTGTGGAGTGAAGGGAGCCATGTAGTCATCATGGGACTGTGTAGTGAAGGGAGCCATGTAGGCATCATGGGGCTGTGGAGTGAAGGGAGCCATGTAGGCATCATGGGGCTGTGGAGTGAAGGGAGCCATGTAGGCATCATGGGGCTGTGGAGTGAAGGGAGCCATGTAGGCATCATGGGGCTGTGGAGTGAAGGGAGCCATGTAGGCATCATGGGACTGTGGAGTGAAGGGAGCCATGTAGGTATCATGGGACTGTGGAGTGAAGGGAGCCATGTAGGCATCATGGGGCTGTGGAGTGAAGGGAGCCATGTAGGCATCATGGGGCTGTGGAGTGAAGGGAGCCATGTAGGTATCATGGGACTGTGGAGTGAAGGGAGCCATGTAGGCATCATGGGACTGTGGAGTGAAGGGAGCCATGTAGGCATCATGGGGCTGTGGAGTGAAGGGAGCCATGTAGGCATCATGGGGCTGTGGAGTGAAGGGAGCCATGTAGGCATTATGGGGCTGTGGAGTGAAGGGAGCCATGTAGGCATCATGGGACTGTGGAGTGAAGGGAGCCATGTAGGCATCATGGGACTGTGGAGTGAAGGGAGCCATGTAGGCATCATGGGGCTGTGGAGTGAAGGGAGCCATGTAGGCATCATGGGGCTGTGGAGTGAAGGGAGCCATGTAGGCATCATGGGGCTGTGGAGTGAAGGGAGCCATGTAGGCATTATGGGGCTGTGGAGTGAAGGGAGCCATGTAGGCATCATGGGGCTGTGGAGTGAAGGGAGCCATGTAGGCATCATGGGGCTGTGGAGTGAAGGGAGCCATGTAGGCATCATGGGGCTGTGGAGGGGCTGTGGAGTGAAGGGAGCCATGTAGGCATCATGGGGCTGTGGAGGGGCTGTGGAGTGAAGGGAGCCGGCCTCACCTCTTCAGATTGGCGTTAAGCTGTCTGAGCCTCTTTCTGTGCTCTCTCTGTCTCACTGACTTTATCCTGGCATTCAGCTGTGGCGATGACTACAATGAACCAGGGCATTTAGAGGAGGGGCTTGTGTATACCTCATATCACAAGCCTGGATATACAGGTATTATTGAGATAAGAACACTGTCGTATTCAGGACAAGTTCATTGCAATTCCTCCCCTCAGTGTCGGTACAGTAATAATCCACTTCTATCCATGTTAGCATTTATTCCAAACTCCACTCTTACATGCCTCTGTGTCCGCTGGTCACCTGACAATGGCCATAGGAACAGGCAAGGTAGCACATATAGATCGGGGACCAGGCTGATGTCTGTCTGGCCAGGTGTTTGGCCTGCATGATCTAAGTTTGATGCCCTTTCACCGTTTAAGCCTGTTGCGTCACTCCACAAACTCCTCCGCTGTGAATGACTGGCACAGGCACACCAGTAGGGTTAGTTTACACTATGGGAGGAGGAGAAGCTTTGGCATGGAGTCAATGTGAAATAAAGCCGGACAGATAGTCTATCTGGAATGATTATAAAAAGTCAGCAGGTCTGGCACATGAAACCAAGACAGCTCACAACCTCACTGTAAAGCTGGACCTGAGCTGGCATGAATATGTGTGTGTGTGTGTGTGTGTGTTCCTATTTGTTAACGTTACTTACACCTCAGAAGAACACTACAGCAGTAGCCAGTGTGACAATCAGCTTAGATCTCAAATGAAATTACAATTTAAAAGTTCAAGGAAATAAGATGTCAATATGAGAGCAACAGAAGCAAGACTGGAAAAGTGATATTCTGTGAGCAAAACAGGTACATACTGTAACCAATGAGGCGATTCGATTAGGCTGCCCCAGGTTGAACCGGGGTAATGGCATGTCAAGTGACTGGGCGAAGCCGGTGAGGGAGTCGTGTACTGCTCAAATCGAACGCTAATTTGTGTTTTTTTGGCTTCCAGAGCTGCTGAGGCATCACCCAAGTGGGAGCTACAGAGAGTGGAAGAGGAGAAGTCTAGTGGATATAACTCAGGCTGGCTCCCAGACTTGTTTAATAACTTATTATTATTCTAATAATTTAAACCAGTCGTAAGTATGTTTGTATATGCCTATCAACTCACAACAGTAATTGACAGTCTCGTGTGGAATCTAATCCCAAAATCATGCAATACTTAATTCATGTCAAAGTAAAAGTATTACCCACACTCTAGATTAAACTGCACTGAATGTTTCAAAAGCCATGGTGGAGGAATAAGTTAATATCGAATGGCAGGTTGGAATTCCATCAGTCACTAATAAGAGACAGAGCTGGCACGAAGACAAGTTCTTTAGCAGTTCTACATGTAGACAGGCTTATCAATCATTTTGATCTGTCACCATGGAAACTACCCAGAACTTTGTCTAACACTTTATAGCCTGTTCCCAAATCTGTGTGTGTTGTATTGCCAACTCCAATGGTCGTTATGCATGACAATGATCATAGGAGTTGGCTATATAGCACAAACAAATCTGCGAACAGGCTAGGAAAGTTACTGTTTAGCACAGTAGACTGTGTTAGCCTCACATTACATATGTTATGGTTATTATTAGTAACAATATCCATAAAAATATACAACGAGTCATGATAGTTGATAGCATGATAACAACTATCTATGGTATGGTAGGCCGTCATTGTAAATAAGAATTTGTTCTTAACTTACTTTCCTAGTTAGATAAAGGTGAAATAAAATAAAAATATGTTTGCCTTATGCCAAGGACATGTAGAATACTACACAGATACAGACTAGTGCACAGCTAAACGTTCTACCATATGTTTCATACTATACTGTACATGAATGGTTCAGTACATGTGATATTCAGCTACTGTACAACCTTTCCAGCTTTTAATGTATTCTGTAGTGTAGGCTAATGTCTGAGTATATACAGACTTCTGGTTGCCAAAGGACCCTAAATGTGGTTCATTTAAATACATCATCATGAAGAGAGAGCTCTAATCTTGGCTGGCCTACTCTCCACACTAACATGCAATGTTCCCATGATGTAGTCTGCTGGCTAAGCCTAATCTCTCTCTCTCTCTCTCTCTCTCTTCTCCTTTCTTTCTTCTTTCTCTCTCTTTCCCATCTCTCTCTCTCTCTCTCTCTCTCTCTCTCTCTCTCTCTCTCTCTCTCTCTCTCTCTCTCTCTCTCTCTCTCTCTCTCTCTCTCTCTCTCTCTCTCTCTCTCTCTCTCTCTCTCTCTCTCTCTCTCTCTCTCTCTCTCTCTCTGTCTCTACCTACTCCTTCTCTCTCTTTCTGATTACTTCAGACAAACCGGTGCACAGAGGTCCTGAGCAGCTAGCCACTGAGCTGAGACCATCAGATTCCAACATTAACACAATGGGTAAAAAGGTCATGGAATACAATCATTAGAAGAAACACACTGTATTAGGATAGCTTTAGTTGTCTAAATGTTGATATCACTGTCCAAGTAGATACATAACGCAAACTGAGATTAATTAGAAACTGAAATTGTTATGGAGCGTCACTTCAAAGGGATGCCTGTGTATTTAGAGCTACACAAACGCACACAGACACACACAGACACACACACACACACACACACACACACACACACACACACACACACACACACACACACACACACACACACACACACACACACACACACACACACACACACACACACACACACACACACATGCACCGGCCCACTCCTCTCTCAGAGATGAGGGGAGGCGGCATTATCACTAGTGTCTTTGTTTCTCCCCCTCCTCTCCTTATGATCGCTGACGTGGAGAAACTTCACAATCGCCCACTTCTTCCTTCCATCCCAAAAAACGAGTACAATTGTTATTTGTTTCGCTCATCTTTCCTGATGATGTTATTTTATTGTGCAGTTCAGTCAGACAAAGGCTTATTGAGAGGAGGCCTTATGAGTGCATTCTCTTGTACTATCTTAGAAGATGTCTGTTACAAATGCCAATGTCCACAACCCCCCATAGAGGAGGAAGGGTCTATGCTGTGTGCACTCCCAGCAGAGAGTCAGTCTGGTGCGGAGCTTGACCCTAAACTACCCTTTGGGTCCACTTCTATATCCATCCATACCATAACCTCCTAATAATTGACTCAATAGTCTCTCTTATAGTAGAACTCAATAGTAATCTTGAAACAGACGATTTCAAACATTAATATCTCTAGATTCTACGACGATTGCAGTCTACCACAGAGATTTGCATGTTTTGCACTGGAGAGGCTGATAGCGGTGAACCTATCCCTTCTTGCATCGTTCCTTTGGTAGTTAAACAGAATGTGTCTTGGTTTAGCTACTGATAACACACTGGGGTCGGTGTATTATCAGTGAGGGCCAATCTACTGTACGTGTCCGATGAGTACACAGCTTGGTATTGTTTCACACAAGTCCTGCTTAGCCTGTCTGTATGGGTGTGTAGTCAGGTCTCTTACTCAGCCCACTGTTGTTCTAACACAGTTCACTGATAGTCTGGTTAGAGCTCTGCTCTGGTGTAAACAGGGCCAGTGACTCATGCCCTTTGTGTCCAGTCAGATCAAGTGCGGCCGCAACTCAACCAGGAAGCCAGATGTGCCTTATAAATTCATTTCAGTTCACTTCTCGTTTACCTTTTCAGAGTCGGTCAGGCCTGCACAACACCACATGTTAAGCCTAACTCTCTCTCTCTCGTCCTTTTTCTCTGTTATACATTTACATGCATTTCTATAGTACTTTCTCAATGGCTCATTATGCACTTTCTAAAACCATTTTCCTACTATCTCTCTTTTGGCCTGTGCGTTTTCCCTTTCTCTCTGTAATACGGTTTATATTTACAATTGACTCAGTTATAGGCTCAGTTTATTTTCTTCTTTGACAGTCCTTCTAAACTCCCATTCACTTGCACTTTCTCCTTGGTGCTAATTCCATTTTCCCCAACTCCTTTGGTAGTCTATATTTATCTCCTGCTTGTGCTTGCCCCAACCTCCCTACACCGGCCCTGTGGTTTGGGTCCAGAATGAGTGTTTGTGGTCAGGCTCACCTCAGTCAGCCATAGAACAGCAGGAGTCCAGTTTCCTCAACCCTGCGGTAGCAGCTAGTTAATCCTGTCATCACGTTTACACCGACACACATCCGTTGCCTGGGGTTAGCAGCCCTTAGTCATGGGAAAAGATGAATCATTTGATCGTTATAATAATAAACGGCGTGTTAGAATTGTTAGAATCAACTCAAGCTCCCTCCACAAGCTCCAAATGGTTCAAAGCACTGCAGCCTGACTCACCCACTCTAAGTCCTGGCAGCACATCACCCCTGCCCTCAGGGAACTCCATTGGCTCCCGGTCTCCCAGAGCATTGATTACAAGATCCTCATTTTGACCAACTTGTCTCCCTTACCTCTCAGGCCTTCTTCTCCCCTATCGCTACAGCAGGACACCTTGTCATTCTCAGTTCCAAGTGTTCACGCTTAGAAAAAAGGGTTCCAAAAGGGTTCTGCGGCTGTCCCCATAGGAGAACCCTTTGATGAACCCCTTTTGGTTCCAGGTAGAACAGAGGGTTCTACATGGAACCCAAAAGAGCTCTACCTGGAACCAAAAGGGGTTCATCAAAGGGTTCTCCTATGGGGACAGCCGCAGAACCCTTTTGGAACCCTTTTTTCTAAGCGTGAACACTACAAAGACACTCCTCTCCACCATACTGAGCACCACCTAACACAAACCCTTACCCTACCCCTTACCCTAAACCGGGTTCGTATCCTAACCCTTACCCTACCCCTTACCCTAAACCGGGTTCGTATCCTAACACTTACCCTACCCCTTACCCTAAACCGGGTTCGTATCCTAACACTTACCCTACCCCTTACCCTAAACCGGGTTCGTATCCTAACCCTTACCCTACCCCTTACCCTAAACCGGGTTCGTATCCTAACCCCAATCCCGGCCTTACCCTAAACCGGGTTCGTATCCTAACCCCATTCCCGCCCTTACCCTAAACCGGGTTTGTATCCTAACCCCATTCCCGCCCTTACCCTAAACCGGGTTTGTATCCTAACCCCATTCCCGCCCTTACCCTAAACCGGGTTCGTATCCTAACCCCATTCCCGCCCTTACCCTAAACAGGGTTCGTATCCTAACCCCATTCCCGCCCTTACCCTAAACAGGGTTCGTATCCTAACACCATTCCCGCCCTTACCCTAAACCGGGTTCGTATCCTAACCCCATTCCCGCCCTTACCCTAAACCGGGTTCGTATCCTAACCCCAGTCCCGCCCTTACCCTAAACCGGGTTCGTATCCAAACCCCAACCTTACCCCTTACCCTAAACCGGGTTCGTATCCTAACCCCAACCCCGCCCTTACCCTAAACCGGGTTCGTATCCAAACCCCAACCCCGCCCTTACCCTAAACCGGGTTCGTATCCAAACCCCAACCTTACCCTAAACCGGGTTCGTATCCAAATCCCAACCCTCCCCTCCCCATACACTGATACATCACACTCTTTCCCTTCCTTGAGCCCACCCCTCTCTTTGTTCATGTTTTTGTTTATCTGATGTTGTTTTGTTTGGATTCCTGTTTCATGTTTAATTTCTACAATTGTAAAGCGACTTTGGGTCCTTGAAAAGCGCTATATAAGTCCCATGTATTATTATTATTATTACGTTACATGTTACACATTTTTAATACCGGTATATCGTTTCACCAAACACATTTTACAGAACATGATTTTATGGTTACATTGATTCAAAATAAACATTCTGGTTCTGGTAGGCTGGAGACGAGGGCAACAAGAGAATGGCCATAACCTAGTCTCAACAAGTCAGACACTTGTTTCTGAAATACAACCTACAACTATGTGAAAGACTGGAAATTGAGACTAGTCATAACCCAGATGGTGTATATTCTCTCCCTGAGCTCCACAGGTTCCAGGCTCAGGCTGCACCACACGGTGTCTTCCCCCAGTGAGAGAGAGAGGGGTTGGGCAGGGAAGGGCAGGACCTCTGCTGCAGAGCCTGCAGGGTCCTGGATGTTCTAATGCAATATTCAAATGTTGCCTTGGTCTGATGCTGCAGTGCCCTGCTGGCTGTCGTAAACCTGTCCGCTCTCATATCCATCCATATTGACTCACACATTCTCAGCTCTCCTCGGGGCGTTGTGGAAAGAACTATGACACAAGCAAATATGGAGATGTGTGTGGTGTGTACAAATACACACTGAGTGTACAAAACCAGGTGAATCCAGGTGAAAGCTATGATCCCTTATTGATGTCACCTGTTAAAGTCACTTCAATAAGTGTAGATGAAGGGGAGGAGACAGGTTAAAGAAAGATTTTCAAGCCTTGAGACAATTGAGACATGGATTGTGTATGTGTGCCATTCAGACGGACAAGACAAAATATTTAAGTGCCTTTGAACGGGGTATGGTAGTAGGTGCCAGGCACAACCAGTTTGAGTGTGTCAAGAACTGCAGCCCTCTGGGTTTTTCACAGTTTCCCATGTGTATCAAGAATGGTCCACCACCAAAAAGGACATCTAGCCAACTTGACACAACTGTGGGAAGCATTGGAGTCCACATGGGCCAGCATCCCTGTGGAACGCTTTCAACACCTTGTAGAGTCCATGCCCCGACAAATTGATGCTGTTCTGAGGGTGAAAGGGGGTACAACTCAAAATAAGGAAGGTGTTCCTAATGTTTCGTACACTCAGTGTATGTGTGTCTGTGTGTGTTCTTGAGATTGTGAGAGACTTTCTAATTGGTGATGTCAGAAGCTCATGTTTTCTGAAGAAAATGTCCAGAGGAGTGGTGATATACAGCTCATATCAAAACTGACCTGGGAGCAGGGCGACTGAGGTAAGCTGTCTCCTCCTCATCCTTGGCTTAGAGGATGAAGTCAGAACTCCAGGAGATGTTCCTAAGCGAGCCCATCATGACAACAAGGGGGTCAACGAGGCCCTCTAGTGGATATTAGTAAAATTCAACGTCTCAACGTCAAGATGGCTGGAAAACTTTCCGCATAGAGATCACTGAGAAATAATCTCTATTTTATTCTCTATATCCTTGGGGGCAGAAAGAATACACACCTATATATCCCAGGATTTAGAGTGAGAGTCCAATACTTTCAAGTGCCAACTTACATGGAATAGAATGTGATGCATACAGGGCTACAATGGCTCTCAGAACTTCTTAGCCTACCTCCCGTTTTAAACTTCAAAGCCTAAGCTCCCTCCCTCATCTCTGTAGGGATACCAGATGTGGCCTTATAGCAGAATCGCTGAGCGAGCACACCTCTCACGGTACTGAGGAAAGAGTTATGGGTCACCCCCGTAGGCAGAGGTCTGCCTGGAGCATAAACTGAACAGAGGAACACACTGGGAACCGCTGCTTTACGGTATCCATATTAGGAAATTCCTCAAATTTAAGACCGAACTCCATCAGTTTTCAGACTAAATGTCCTTCCTAATATGGATGCCGTACAGGTCTGACTGACAAAACATAGCCTTGGTTCAGCAATCACAATGGATTTTATTCAAACGTGAGAAAAGTGCCACAAAAAGGCCTTGCAATATTTCATTTTCAGTTGGGCCACACATCTGAAACTTGTTTGCACAATTAAGATATACAGCACGCTTAAATGGTCTTTCTCAGCAAATTGAGTCCCCCACTGTTACATCCTCGGTTTGAGTTTTTGAAAATGAGCTGTAAATGTACACTACAGGTCAAACGTTTTAGAACACCTACTCATTCAAGGGTTTTTCTTTATTTTTACTATGTTCTACATTGTAGAATTATAGTGAAGATATCAAAATGATGAACTAACACATATGGAATAATGTAGTAACCAAAAAAAGTGTTAAACAAATCAAAAGACATTTTATATTTGAGATTCTTCAAATAGCCACCCTTTGCCTTGATGACAGCATTGCACACTCTTGGCATTCTCTCAACCAGCTTCATAAGGAATGTTTTTCCAACAGTCTTGAAGGAGTTCCCACATATGCTGAGCACTTGGCTGCTTTTCCTTCACTCTGCGGTCCGACTCATCCCAAGGTGAGGTCAGGGGATTGTGGAGGTCAGGTCATCTGATGCAGCACTCCATCACTCTCCTTGGTAAAAATAGTCCTTACACAGCCTGGAGGTGTATTGTATCATTGTCCTGTTGAAAAACAGATGACAGTCCCATTAAGCTCAAAACAGATGGGATGGCGTATCGCTGCAGAATGCTGCGGTAGCAATGCTGGTTAAGTATGCCTTGAATTCTAAATAAATCACAGACAATATCACCAGCAAAGCACCCCCACACCATAACACCTCCTCCTCCATGCTTTACGGTGGGAATATACACATGCGGAGATCATCCGTTCACCCACACCGCATCTCACAAAGACACGGCGGTTGGAACCAAAAATCTCCAATTTGGACTCCAGACCAAAGGACAAATTTCCTCAGGTCTAATGTCCGTTGCTCGTGTTTCTTGGCCCAAGCAAGTCTCTTCTTCTTATTGGTTTCTTTGCAGCAATTCGACCATGAAGGCCTGATTCACGCAGTCTCCTCTGAACAGTAGATGTTGAGATGTGTCTGTTACTTGAACTCTGTGAAGCATTTATTTGGGCTGCAATTTCTGAGCCTGGTAACTCTAATGAACTTATTCTCTGCAGCAGAGGTAACTCTGGGTCTTCCATTCCTGTTGCGGTCCTCATGAGAGACAGTTTCATCATAGCGCTTGATGGTTTTTGCGATTGCACTTGACGAAACGTTCAAAGTTCTTGAAATGTTCCGTATTGACTGACCTTCATGTCTTAAAGTAATGATGAACTATCGTCTCTCTTTGCTTATTTGAGCTGTTCTTGCCATAATATGGACTTGGTCTTTTACCAAATAGGGCTATCTTCTGTATACCATCCCTACCTTGTCACCACACAACTGATTGGCTCAAACGCATTAAGAAGGAAAGAAATTCCACAAATGAACTATTAAGAAGGAACACCTGTTAATTGAAATGCATTCCAGGTGACTACCTCATGAAGCTGGTTGAGAGAATGCCAAGAGTGTGCAAAGCTGTCATCAAGGCAAGGGGTGGCTATTTGAGGAATCTCAAATATAAAATATATTTTGATTTGTTTAACACATCTTTGGTTACTACTTGATTCCATATGTGTTATTTCATAGTTTTGATGTCTTCACTATTATTCTACAATGTAGAACATAGTAAAAGTTCTAAAACTTTTGACCTGTAGTGTATACTTCACTTGATCTCTTGCAAGGGACAGATATGATGATAATTTAATATTACTACACACAATATAACAATATAAATATAACTTAACTAGAAAGCTTTCAGTCTTTGCTTTTCCTTGAGTTCATGCAGAGATGTGAAGAGATGTAAACGGTAGTAAAAAGACAGTTCTGAAGTCACAGATGAGAAGTGTAGCCTGCTTGGGCAGGTAGTGCCATCTTCAGGTAGAAATATGCAAGTGTACATATTCACATTGACATTTATTGGATTTAGGGAGGCAGTGTTACAGTTTTTCTCAATTGCTAAAACACTAAAACCCATTGGCTGAACAAAGTTCTCAGTTGCGTGGACTCATTTAGCTAATTATGCAGTCTGTTGTCAATACCTTAAACCATTTCACATGGTAAAACACAATTTGCAGATCTCACGTAGACTTTTCAGCAAAACTCTAAACACATTCTCATTCTCAAAACACATTCTGCACTCTAATGCACATGTCATCCATACTGGTAAACACAAGTGGCAACAATCAAATACAAATAGAGAACACATGTCATTGATTGAACACAACCACTCAAAATTGATTTAACATCAGTTTCCACCGAGCTGCTCAGGTAAGGGAATGGTTTAACATCAATGGGCAGTTTATGAACTTGTACCTCCCTCCATACTCGCCTTTCCTGAATCCGATTGAGGAGTTTTTCTCCTCTTGGAGATGGAAAGTGTATGATAGACAACCCTACACCAGAGTAAATCTGCTGCAAGCCATGGATTTAGCCTGTGGTGATATAGGTGAGGAATCATGTCAGGGCTGGATACGGCACACAAGAGGCTTCTTCCCCCGTTACCTCAGGAGGGACAATATTGCTCTGGCCTGACCCAGCCCAAAGACAAGAAGAAGCACATTTATCACATGTTTACTCCTTTGATTTTTTCCCTTTTAGTATTGTATACTGTAGTACAGTGCATTGTAGGCTGTATACTGTACAATGGACAAATTGTATGGCCCTGAACATTGTGCTTTCCATTTATTAACAGTACTGACTGCTCAACAGATTTTGACTGGTTGCAGGTTCATATCAACAAAGAAGAAGAATTACAGTATCACAGAGACAAAGGACAAGTTTGTGAGATGTAGGGTACAGTACTGTAAAAATAGGGGTACAAGGAGGAGGAAGAACAAAAAACTAAATTGCAAAGAGCAAAGCAGAGTAGTAATTTCAGATCAATTTTGAGCTACTTTGATATAACATGTTTTATATAACATGTCATCAAAAGACAATGACGGAAAAATATGAATATTTTTTTAGATTAAAAATGAACTTCTCCCTGAGAATTGTATGTTTTGAACAATGTGTTTTCTATTTTTCGGTGTATTGTTTACTGACTGCTTGAGAGTGTATATCATTTTGATCACTTTGTTTATGATTTGAGAGCAGTGTTTGATTTTGAACACAGGTAAAACTGTTTTGAGGCGAATGTTTCATTTTGCGAGAGGAGTCAGAGGTTATGTAAATAGTGCTTGAAGATGAGGTTTTGTGTTTAATGTTTTCAGGAAAAAGAGCAAGGTTTCAGAAATTGTGTTTTAGCAATTGAGAAAAACTGTAATACACCAGTAACAACCATTGGCATTTGAACTGTATTCGATTAGAAAATGCCCTTTTGGGCCTTGAGAATTTGAGAATCCACACCATAGTACTTCTTGTTTAATTGTGTGCATGATGTGTGGTCATGAATTTTTTTGTGTGTCTGTGTAAGTGTCTGTGTGTGTGTGTGAGAGAGAGAGAGAGAGAGAGAGAGAGAGAGAGAGAGAGAGAGAGAGAGAGAGAGAGAGAGAGAGAGAGAGAGAGAGAGAGAGAGAGAGAGAGAGAGAGAGAGAGAGAGAGAGAGAGAGAGAGAGAGAGAGAGAGAGAGAGAGAGAGAGAGAGAGAATAGATGTGCATGAGATTAGAAATGGGGTGTTGAATCGAGTCTCTAACAGCTGTATTACATGCTGCAGTGGAGAGCAGAGCCAGTGGGCGTGTGACACACCTCTCATTCTGCAAACAAATTAATGCCAGAAAGCATCAGAATCTGACTCATTCAGTTAGGGGCTTATGCAAATTTCATTGTCTTTCGATCTGTTGCCATTGTCTTGTATAACCTGCATTTCCAGTTACCCAGTCAGTGCAGTGCAGTATTGAGATAGCTCTTGATATGAAGAACAAGGAGATAATAATTTACATTAATTGGTTTCAGTGAAAGGAAAAAGGTGGGTAAAACAACATACAGAAATTTCCCCAAGCTGTCCAAATTTGTGCTTTATTGACAGACAATGATCATTCTGGCTGTGCCGGGTGGAGATTATAACAGTACATGGCCAAGATGTTCAAACGTTCATAGATGACCAGCAGGGTCAAATAATAAAAATCACAGTGTTTGTAGAGGGTGCAACAGGTCAGCACCTCAGGAGTAAATGTCAGTTGGCTTTTTATAGGTGATCATTCAGAGATCGAGACAGCAGGTGCGGTAGAAAGAGAGAGTCGAAAACAGCAGGTCTGGGACAAGGTAGCACGTCCGGTGAGGGTTCCACAACCCGGTCAGGGTTCCATAGCCGCAGGCAGAACAGTTGAAACTGGAGCAGCAGCACGACCAGGTGGACTGGGGACAGCAAGGAATCATCAGGCCAGGTAGTCCCGAGGCATGGTCCTAGGGCTCAGGTCCTCTGAGAGAAGAGAGAGAGAAATTCACACAGGACACTGGATAAGACAGGATAAATACTCCAGATATAACAGACTGACCCTAGCCCCCAACACATAAACTATTGCAGCATAAATACTGGAGGCTGAGACAGGAGGGGTCGGGAGACACTGTGGCCCCTTTCGACGATACCCCCGGACAGGGCCAACCAGGCAGGATATAACCCCACCCACTTTGCCAAAGCACAGCCCCCACACCACGAGAAGGATATCTTCAACCACCAACTTACTACCCTGAGACAAGGCCGAGTATAGCCCAGAAAGATCTCCACCACGGCACGAACCCGAGGGGGGCGCCAAACCTGGGCAGGAAGATCACGTCAGTGACTCAACCCACTCAAGTGACGCACCCCACCTAGGGACGGCATGGAAGAGCACCAGTAAGCCAGTGACTCAGCCCCCGTAATAGGGTTACAGGCAGAGAATCCCGGTGGAGAGAGGGGAACCGGCCAAGCAGAGACAGCAAGGGTGGTTCGTCGCTCCAGTGCCTTTCCGTTCACCTTCACACCCCTGGGCCAGACTACATTCAATCATAGGACCTACTGAAGAGATGAGTTTTCAATAAAGACTTAAAGGTTGAGACTGAGTCCACATCTTTCACATAGATAGGCAGACCATTCCATAATAATAAAGCTCTATAGGAGAAAGCCCTGCCTCCAGCTGTTTGCTTAGAAATTCTAGGGACAATAAGGAGGCCTGCGTCTTGTGACCGTAGCGTACGTGTAGGTATGTACGGCAGGACCAAATCGGAGAGACAGGTAGAAGCAAGCCCATGTAATGCTTTGAAAACAGCCCTAGCCTTAACAGGAAGCCAGTGTAGAGAGGCTAGCACTGGAGTAATATGATCACATTTTTGGGTTCTAGTCAAGATTCTGACAGCCGTGTTTAGCACTAACTGAAGTTTATTTAGTGCTTTATCCGGGTAGCCGGAAAGTAGACCATTGCAGTAGTCTAATCTAGAAGTGACAAAAGCATGGATTAACTTCCTGCATAATTTTTGGACAGAAAGTTTCAGATTTTTGCAATGTTACGAAGATGGAAAAAAGCTGTCCTTGAAATAGTCTTGATATGTTCGTCAAGAGAGATCAGGGTCCAGAGTAACGTAGAGGTCCTTCACAGTTTTACTTGAGACAACTGTACAACCACCAAGATTAATTGTCAGATCCAACAGAAGATCTCGTTGTTTCTTGGTACCAGAACTAACATCTATGTTTTGTCCGAAAAAAGGAAAAGTAAAAAATGTGCCGCCATCCACTTCCTTATGAAACACCATGTTTCATTGAAATGTACAGCTGTGTGTCGTCTGCATACAGTAGCAGTGAAAGTTAACATTATGTTTCCGAATGACATCACCAAGAGGTAAAATATATAGTGAAAACAATAGTGGTCCTAAAATGGAACCTTGAAGAACACCGAAACTTACCGTTGATTTGTCAGAGGACAAACCATTCACAGAGACAAACTGATATCTTTCTGGCAGATAAGATCTAAACCAGGCCAGAACTTGTCCGTGTAGACCAATTTGGGTTTCCAATCTCTCCAAAAGAATGTGGTGATCGATGGTGTCAAAAGCAGCACTAAGGTCTAGGAGCATGAGGACAGATGCAGAGCCTCGGTCTGACGCCATTAAAAGGTAATTTACCACCTTCACCAGTGCAGTCTCAGTGCTATGATGGGGTCTAAAACCAGACTGAAGCGTTTCGTATACATTGTTTGTCTTCAGGCAGGCAGTGAGTTGCTGTGCAACAGCTTTTTCAAAACATTTAGAGAGGAATGGGAGATTCGATATAGGCCAATAGTTTTTCATCTTTTCTGGGTCAAGGTTTGGCTTTTTCAAGAGAGGTTTTATTACTGCCACTTTTAGTGAGTTTGGTACACATCCGGTGGATAGGGAGCCGTTTATTATGTTCAACATAGGATGGCCAAGCACAGGAAGCAGCTCTTTCAGTAGTTTAGTTGGAATAGGGTCCAGTATGCAGCTTGAGGGTTTAGAGGCCATTACTATTTTCATGAATGTGTCAAGAGATATAGGATAAAAAAACTTGAGTGTCTCCCTTGATACTAGGTCCTGGCAGTGTTGTGCAGACTCAGGACAACTGAGCTTTGGAGAAATATGCAGATTTAAAGAGGAGTCCGTAATTTTCTTTCTAATGATCATGATCTTTTCGTCAAAGATGAAGAATTTATCACTGCTGAAGTGAAAGCCATCCTCTCTTGGGGAATGCTGCTTTTTAGTTAGCTTTACGACAGTATTAAAAATCAATTTTGGATTGTTTTTATTCTCCTCAATTAAGTTGGAAAAATAGGATGATCGAGCAGCAATGAGGGCTCTTCGATACTGCACGGTACTGTCTTTCCAAGCTAGTCGGAAGACTTCATGCTGTTTAATCAGCTTCTTGATATTCCACACCTATCAGGTGGATGGGTTATCTTGGCAAAGGAGAAATGCTCACGAACAGGGATTTAACCAAATTTGTGCACAAAATTTGAGGGAAATAAGCTTTTTGTGCATATTGAAAATGTCTGGGATATTTTATTTAATCTCATGAAAACATGGGACCAACACTTTACATGTTGTGTTTATATGTCTGTTCAGTATACATTAACTATGCTCTGTGGTCATGGGAAAAATACCAGGAGGCCTCTATTACTCTCTAAGAACAATCCCTGTGAAACTTAATGGGAAATTATATGAATTGGTATTAATGGTTATATTCCTGAACAGATATAATAGGTTCATGAGGAAATGTATTCTACATTGGAAGAACAACTCTGACTCTTAAGAGACAATTCGAACTTCCAAAATGTTCCCCTAGTCAGGCATTGATGTCAATGGGAGACTAAGTGAAAATGCAACTTAAATGGAACTTAGGCTACATTACTCTGAAATGCACTGAAGTGTAGACTGTTGTTTGAGCATCTCGACAAACCAACATTGTTATCTCCACAGTCTATTTTTGTTTCATGCTGTCACAATATTATGGTGACTGAAATTCTTTTAGACATGTTGTCAGGGCTTGTCAGTGAGCACAATGCTTACATCAGGAGACAATGACAACGTGGCATGACATGACAGCATTTGTTTTTCAAATTGAACACAGTCTGAGGGGTCATGATTACTAGGCTGCATGTTGTGGATAGGATGAGACGGTACCAGTCTGCTAGCCTGGTTAAACCAGTTTGAATGCTACGCTCACCATTGTTTAACTTGAGCACAGCGTTCAGTCCGGTTTTACCAGGCTAGCAGTTTGCCAGGGATCTTGTGGTTTGCCACTAATGAAAAGGTCTGTTGACGTAGCCCAGTCAAATTCACATTAGTGCTTAGACGGTAGATGGTATCTAAGCATGATCTCACAACAGCCCGGCCAAGTGGAGTAAATAAAGCAGGCAACACATTGAATACAGTATTGTTGTCATTATTTCATCAGGCTTTACAAAACAGCACGCTGTCTACTCAAGGTTACGATTATTATCATTTTTTTAGTTGCTTACCTATTTTCAATGACGTAGGCTTAGGGCATAGGCTATTTGTACAGTGTGCATTTATTTGTTTGTGTCGAAGTGTGTGAGTTGTTCATTTTTTCACGAGTGTGTGAGCATGGTCCTACAGTGCTGTTTAGAAGGAATGTTTTCCATATCGACGCCACATACACCGTGGGGGGTATAGAAACAGTGGCTTTGGTAACTACAAAAAAAAATGCTCTGAACATAGAGATAGATAGAGGACTCTAGTGCCCAAAAACCTGTTTTAGCATGGGCAGCGCTGCAGGTTGACATAAAGTTTAGTCAGCTTTGTTCCAAGGGCAGAAAGAATCAGATTGTTTTAGTGCAAAACAAATCCGATTGGTTTCTAAAAGGTCAAAGGGCGGAGTTTAACAGATGCACAACTTTTAAAAACATGGTGGAGATTTGAACTGAAAATCTTGTAAAAACTTTGAGTTAAAAGTTGTAACATTTTGAAATCATTATTATGTTACAGTAGTCAGACAAATTTGACAGTATCTCTAAGATACAACTGGTCTCCGGTAGCAAGCTAGCAGCAACATACTAAGCTAAACAGAGAAAGCTAGCTAAACATTTAGCAACCTCTTAGCTACTCATGTTGAATTAATAGAGCTACCTAGTGTCATGTCTTTGGCATCAATAAAAGTGAAGACTGCTATTTTGTCAAATCGATTCTCCGTAATTATTATTATGCGATTAAACTAATCGTGTAAATGTAATTAACTAGGAAGTCGGAGCACCAAGGAAAATCTTCAGATTACAAAGTTATAATTTTCCTAATATAACTCTTCAGATATTTTAATATCTGATCAATTAGTCTTCTTATTAATGAATTATTATTTACCTCACGTCAGTCTCATTCCAAACTTCATAAATTGTTGGTTATCTACACGAACCCAACCTTTACTATAAATCATCCATGCACCAATTGGCTTAATCATTTATTTACTAACATACTAAATAATCACAGAAATGCATAAACAAACAAACAGTAGATATTTTACTAACAAATGATAGGGAAGATTCCCTAGTGGGCTAAGCCGATATGACGGCTTGGTGGACTAAGGGAAGTAGGTGTGGACTGAGCAAGAGCGGGAAAGACAAAAAAGATCACTACACACTATACTACTATAATTATATTAATTGAAATGCTAATCCTTTGCACATGAACGCTCACTCATTCGGGAATAATTGCAATCAATATATTTACGCCCATGTGTCGTGATCTCTGTTGGAATCGTCAGTCCGTCTGCTGGAGAGTTCATCCGAGTTTCTTTCTGTTTCCCTGAAGATTAAAGTCTTTCGTGGTTAGAATGGGTACTTCAGAGTACCATTTAGAAATGTTCTCATAAATTAGTTGTTTCGGCGGTTGTCGGTAATCGCATCCCAGGTTTACATAATTTCTAGCCGCAGACTAGTAATTAGTATCTAAGATTTGCTCTTATTCTGTAGGGATCGATAGTCTCAGAGTGTAACCATTTCCAGCCGTGTAGCCAATGCTCCACGTAGTATGGTTAGGAATTCAATAACTATTCGCAACCACAGCTCAGGCTGTGGGTTTGCTTAGTCTAAACTCAAACCTGCGCCACCTCAGTTTCCACCGAGGTATGCGTGGTCTGAAGAGGATATCCTCAGGAGGGGGTTTCATTCATAACAATAGAAAATGACGCCTGATCATGTCTGAGCTCATGGGGGCGGGCCAATGACTTAGTTAAACTTTAAAAGGGAATACAATTCTCTCATATTAAGGGTTTAACATCACATTACATCATTTCACAAATAGTTTCATCTTTACCCATTCACTTTATACAAGAATTAGATGCAAACTCCATAATTGAGAAATTACGCAATGTACACAATGTACACAGTTATGTGTGTTTCCTGTCCTCTCTGAGGTCACCAAATGAAACACCCTCGTCATACCCATCCCTTTAGTGTCCAAGGACATTCCCACCTTCTCACAAGTCGACATTTTGTTTCATATTCTCATTTTGGGGATTTAGGAGTTCGCCACGTGAAATCCTTTGTTCTCTCTGTGTCTCTCTTTCTGCATGGCCAGGGGGAGAGAGTCTCCTCCAGGAATTTACGACCTGAGAGTGGGAAGCCATGATCTATACCCAGAAAGGGCCACGTCATGACACTAGCTAGCTAGCTAGGTGTCAAATATACAAGTAAGTCAGCTAACATTTGCTTTATTGAAATGTTAAGTTGAATAAGCTATATGAAAAAGAAAATGGGATGGACAGTTATACTGTCCCGGGAGAAGCAATGTAAAATACTAAGCTAAACAGAGCTGATTGGCTAGCAGATAGCTATACTAACGTTGCCTCATAGCTAGCTAGGTCTCAAATATACCAGTAAGTCAGCTCGTCACTTAAAATATTTAGTTGAATAAGCCCCCCACACCCCACGCCAATTTCACCCCAACGAGTATATAGTATCAGTTCTCTGTCTGATAAATAGTATGGAACTGCGCTTGGAGTATTGTTTCTTCATCCTATGTAATGTATTCCCAGTGAATTTGGTGGGGTTTTTTCCATTCAGAGAAATCAGTCATTAAAGTTGGAAGGTTTATGTCCCATCATACGTTCTGATATTACCAGGCTCTGACCACTATATAGAAACCAATCAAATTGTTCTGTCCCCTAAACCAATCAGATTATTTCTTCCCTTAGAACAAAGTTGACTTCTATACTTTATATCAATCTGCGGCAGCGCCATTGAGGAATTTCACCATTTTGAAGTAGTCAACTGCGTGGGTTTTCCTATGGGTTAAGGAAGGATCACACAATTCCATCTAGGTCACCAGGAGGAATCAGCCAATGAATTATACTTGTGAGAAGTTAATCGCCAACCTGGGATTTATACCTGTTCAAACAACACACTCCAGGTGGCAGTATGCACCCTTTCAGTTTGTTTGCTAACTCATAGAAGTAGTAGTAGAAGAAAATTGACTACTTCAAAATGGAGATGGCTTCAATGGCGCTGCCCATCCTCTCACAGACGCCATAATGGGTCAGATACAATGATGTCTATCTATGTCTACGGGTCTGAATCACACGGTCTGTCCCACCTGTTTTTCTTCCATTGGAACATGTTAGAAATCACACCCAGTCGCCATCTGCAGGTTGAAATGCTGCCTGGGTGTAATCGGCTTGTTTTGTTCCACATGATGTGGTTGGAGGAGAAGACATGGTGACCTGTTAACTCCACGAAGAGACAGGCAAAAAATAAACACTTTAAAGCTATCATGTGACCCCAAACAGGCTTCATGCTATACTGCCTTTGGTTTCGGTAACTTGAAAATGGAAGGGAATGCTTTATTTTAGTGAAGTTCTTTGCAATTTTGGAGTCATTTGGTTTCTAAAAGAATCATGTGGAGTTAGGGTTGTAAAACAAGGCTCAAAGGTACAAATTGTCATCCAAAAAGACATCAAACAGTCATATTTGTCTTGGGGTTGTCTTGGTTCCAATGCACATTAGATTTCAGAATTGAGCCCTGAGGCCTTTGGGTTAATGTGCCTTTTGAAACACACAATGTACATATTTGCACTAACCAAGCTGAAAAAAATACACAAGACAAACCAAACATGTGTTTAACTTAAGCGTCCTGGGTAATTTGGTTCATATCCACGGACCAAAACGTCATGTCTCTTTTTATTTCCTCAAAGTGTTTGATGTAGTTTGGAGTCATGTTGTAGCAATTTGAGTCCTTGAAGCAAACACTGGAAACCATGACCTTAGCCACAATAGAGAGGAGAGAATAAATGTACACATTTATGTGTACAGATATAGACCAGACTTGCCAAAATGTTGGCTTCGCTATCCATGATTGAAATGAGAGCAAACCTTAATGAACTTTCCAAACTATGCAAATGAGAGCATCATGCCATGACTGAAGCGCCTTGCATAAGGGTCGTTCCATTTGATTTCAATTACTTTTTGACTGCACCCATTTTGAGTTGAACGAAACTTTCCATACATATTTGCCCATGGTGAAGTGGTCAGAAAGTTACATTTTGAACCTGAATGCTTAAACATTTAGGAGATAGAGGTGCTCAAAGTTGACCCATTTTACATACCCCACCCTACCATGAGACATCAATGTCTTCATCACTGGAGTTTAATATCAAGCTTACAAACAGGATTGTCAAACTATTTTATAATTTCTTTCTTTACATTTAACGTAAATGATCTAAAAACACATCAACTCAGATTTTTTTTCTCTCACATATGTTGTATTTTATACCCTATTTTACATAATCTGAGGTGTTTGTGTTGTGCCCGCCATCGGTTGAGACACAGCTTACTCTTGAATACAGGGTGGGTGTCATTTCAATCATAGAAATACAATTAATAGAATGGAAATATCCCTTCGGACCAATGTAATTTAGCTGGTACACCATTGACATTTAAATACAATTTTTAACTGCCAATTACTACCTCAAAGATGGCCGCCGGTCCACCCACCTTCGAATTTTGACTTAAATGGAAATGCATGTTATTCACATTCAAGTCAACAACACTCTCTGATGTGTGGACCTCCAACCATCTTTGTGCTACCATTTGAAAGTTACATTTTCAAATATATTCCCATTTTAATACATTTATAAGCCAAAACATGACACACTGTCTTCAAGAGCATGCTGTGTCTAGATAATTGACATTTAAGGATAAACAATTGAAAGAAAATAGATTTTAAAATAAACTTTACATTACTTGAAGAAGTATTTAAAAAAAAATAGACACATCAAACCTCCGTGTGTGTCTCACTATCGTGCTGCACTTCAATATTTTATGGCATTGCAGGAACAGAGTGCAAGGGTGCATGCAGGGACACTTGGTTCCCCATGCCAATGTGTGTGCCCAGGCCCCAGATGCATGAAGTGCAGCAACACAGGCATTTGATTGGTACCCATCATAACTTATTAATGCAGCTATTATCTTTGTGACTGCATACAGGTGCTGGCAGGTCAGACAGAGGCTACACTACTTAATCCCCTTTGAATAATTACAACTTTTACAGTACACTATACAATACTGTAAATGAATAAGAATGTTCCCAATGATCAGTGTGTGCTTCAAAATGCTTCCTATAAAAAACACTTTTTCAACTACCGTCACCTCCTTTAAATACTTTATGACACCCAAAATGATCATCAGCAGCAGCATCCGATCTACACATCCTCATATGTGTTATTACACTAATTGTTGTGAGCAGTTCATTTTTTTAGGTGCAAACAGCTCTCAATGACCATACCATTTCCCACCACAGTAATTACAAGCCAGACACCTTCAGTGGTATGGTACAACTGTATTTGGCAAGCTGTGGGGGTTAAAGCGCTACAGGGAGACACTAAACACAATGACAGACTACCCTAAAGGTCAAAGTAAACAAACAAAAATAGGTTGTGTACAGTATGCTATTCGTGACATAGTGTCACCACCCAAGGCATCGCCCTACTGTAATTACGAAATGGATGACAAAAATGTTTTGGGTGTACTCGCAAGAAAACACACCCATCTCCATATAACACCCATTTGATATTGAAGGGATGGTGAAATGTTTTTGGCTGGACTCACACAAAAACACACACCATTTCCATAACAAAATGTTGATATTGAATTGAAAATCATAAAAAATCTTTTCAAACACTGTATTTACAACAAGATATTCTCATCCTAGAGGTACAATTTGAGTTAGCCTACACTGAAGACTTAAATAACATGGAGTTTATGGTGTAATCAGCTCCAACAGATGCCAGATACTAGGATAGCCATGGCTTTGTTCTGCCCAGCAATCCAGGTAGATCAGCCATAGCAGTTCACGCCCTCGAAGCCTCCTGTGACAGAATGTGATGGGCGCAACTACCCACTGGGCCTAGTCAGACTATTGAACAGGAAATGTATGGTTTTTCCATACGTGAATATAAGATATAAGATATCTAAGACATCCTCTCCAATAGATGTCACTGTGGTCGAAAATAAAAAGGGCTCCCTCCCCATTCTCCTCCCTCCGCGAAAGGGTGTGCGTTTTGAAGGTTGTATTTATCTCGCTAACATCACATTACAAGGAGTACATTTGCGGAGGGATAACATTAGAAGTCACTGTTGGAGCTAGAAAAAGTGTGATGGAGCCACAGATCCTCATACTGACTGAGTTCAAGTAAGGTCTTGTCGGGACAGGGTACGGCGCATACACGGATGCGAAAGCATGGAATGCAGTTCAAATATCTATGATCCCACACAATTGCAACGTGACAGTTCTAAACGTTTCATTCAAGGTCAACATTGGACTTCGGTCAGCTGTAACCGCAGACATTATCGATGATATTTATCTTCTTGTGGAACAGGAATTGTATGAGCAGCATCTTTTTACCGGTCGGCGGTGAGCAATGACATCTTTCACCGAAGAGATTAACCTACGCTGTCAGTATCTGAAACAAGATTTCGGACCAAGTTTTCAATTCAAAGTTGTGGTATTTAGGAGTGGGTATGTAACTTGCCAACTAACATAGCACTGTAGCCGTGTCTTGAGCTCTCGGTGCCTGGAAGGATAGCTAGCTCAGGCACCTTCTACGTTTCCTGCTTTCACGAATGGTGTTAGCCAGCTTGCGACAGTACCTGGAACTGCTGCATCCCTCTCAAATAGCTAACTAAAGTTGGCTAGCTAGCCAGCCAATTGTCGAACATGGATATTTTGTCGGTCCTTTGGAAAACCAGTTGCTAGTGAGGAAAGTGTGTTCATGACACGCTAACTACACGATTTCCAGCTCACTTTCCCCCCTAAATTCTTTAAGTTATAAAAACGAATTTCAACATGTCTGTTCGCGTAGCCTTACACTCACCCAGTGGCTCCAGAAGTTTTCTGGAGCGGGGACTCCTACTTCTGGTGATATTGATCTTACTGGAGGGCACCGTACTGACGCTTGGAGCTGCCAGCTCACCGGACATCGGCGCCCAGGACAACACTGGAGGACACGACCACCGCGACGACCACAGAGGGATAGAAGGCAGTCACGGCCATACTAACTACACGTACACAAAAAAGGCCTTTCCTGTCCTGTCTCTAGATTACCATCACATACAGGTGCCTTTCGAGATCTCGTTGTGGGTGTTGCTGGCCTCATTAATGAAATTAGGTGAGTTGCACTGTCAGGGTGGTTTATTTGGTTTGAGTTTTATTCTCATAGCCTATACAGAGAAAAAGTAAAGCACCCATGTTTCTCTTACCAGTTCATTGAGGTGAGCAGGCAATCTAGGTGTTTGAAGAATGCCATTGATTGCCATTTAATTTCAGCATTATCAAGAGGATTGATGTCTTTCCTGATACTCTGAGTATATACCTTTTGAACCCCAATCAAATGTTAACGTTTGAAAAATATATGGTTTGTTCCCTAGCAGGGAATTATGCCATGTGAGATGGGAAAATCTACATATTGAAGTCAATAGGTGATTATGGAGTGGTAGTCCATAATGTGACATTCCCTTGTACTCTGTATAAAGATGTCACAGATAAACTGACTCAACAAGCTAGGATATACTCATTGTTAGTCTTAGGTGACTCTTGTATTGGTTGTACCTGTTTTCCTGTATTCTGCATAGTAAGTGATCTTCCTGGGAATGATGACCATACGCTTAGGTCAGGTTTTGAAGTGGGACGGCGCAGTCAGTGCTCCTTGACACAATGTGATGCGTGACTAAGCACATTTTTGTTGCACTTTTAGGCATAGGCTAGACTGAAATCATTGCAAGTTCTCATCAAGGGGACATCTTTGCCCACTGTTCCTGTTTTGTTGACACAGGATGTTTGGCAATGGGAAACACACACTCATGTGTAGTCTAACTTCTATCCTCTTCCCTTTTCCTTGTCACTGGTTGTGGTCCCCTCGCCACTCCCTGTCTTTCTCCTTACTGCAATCATTTCATCTCGCACTGCTACTTCTCACCTCCTTTACTTGTTTATTGCTCTTCATGCAGTGCTCGTCCCATCTCCACTCCCTCATTCTCATCATGACACTCCTCCCCTTCTCTCTCCTCTCTCTCGCGCCCTCATCTCCCACTCCCTCCCTCTCTCTGTTTCTCCTCTTCCTGTATGCGGTGTGCTCTCATGCCCCTGCAGTGTTCCCTGCTGTGTCCCCTGCTGCCATTTGCTAAGAGCCAGCAGCCTGCCATTTTCTCCGCAACATAATATTGAGTCTGGGTGAGTGCCAGCCTGTGGCCAGGCCAGAGAGGGACTGTCCCACTTACCCAGGGGGGGAAGCCCACTGTCCTGGGGGAAGATGGGGAGAGCGCCCAGCTGGGTGCAGTGGTTTGGAGGGAGGGAGAGAGGATGAGGCAAGGTGACAGTCTAGATGGAGAGGAACAGGGAGGAAATTGTAGAGGTGAGCGAAAGAAAGACAGGGAAATAGGTAGAAAGGAGAATGCAGGATAGCAGGGAAAGGAGGAGAGAGGCAGATGTGAAAGATTGAGTGAGTGTGAGCCAAACAAACGGGAACAGCAGTGGTGACCTTCAGCTTCTGATTATGCTGAAACCCCTGTGTTTATAATCTGCTGTGGCAGCTGCAATGCTCAGCCCCAGGTTCCTGCCTGTGTCCTGCTCAGAGATCTCATTCTCTTTTTTTTAAGCCTAAAGCTGCATCAATTGTCTATTTAGATGTTCTTTTGCTGCCCTGTCAGACTGGCTTTGCTTGCTCTGGTCTTTTTCTCCAAGACTAAACTTCCTTCATTTGATAAGGACCTACAATCAATGTCCCTTATTCCCCTAAGCAATAGTTCTTCCTATGTGTCAATATAGCTTTGGGATAAATATGATTTATTGTTGCAGAGAGTGTGGTGATAGAGAGATCCTCAGATTATTAAATGTTCTAGCAAGTGTGCCAACACTGATATAGGTCTAAAGAGTACAGACCATATTTACTGATAACAATGTATTGGCCTAGCTACACTTAACATTGAAGTCCTCAATACAAACATTGTTCACATGAGTTGTGGCCCACATTCAGGACTAGCCTATGGTTTTACCTCAACAATCTGTACTGTAGATCTTTTGTTTCTCGTAAAGTCTGTCAAATCAAATTTAGTTTGTCACATGCGCCGAATACAACCGGCGTAGACCTTTTATAGTGAAATACTTACTTACAAGCCCTTAACCAACAATTCCATTTTAAGAAAAAATACCTATAAAAAAAAAAGAAGAAAATAAATTAAAGTAATGATTAAGAGCAGCAGTAAAATAACAATAGCGAGGCTATATACAAGGGGTACTGGTACAGAGTCAATGTGCGGGAGCACCGGTTAGCACCGGTTAATGTCTAACCATTAACAGAGGGATTGTGTGTTAACAAGCTATTTAACACACTGCTATAAATGACCATGTTCCACATTTGAATGCGTAATGCATCAAAGCACATGTAGTTTGGTGTTCAGGTCAACTAAGTAGACGATTTATATGCTAGGTAGAACCCTGCGTCTCCAAGAGTCATGGTGGTAGTAGTATACAACACTAATAAAGATCAGATAGGCTGTAGGGTTGATATGATAAGGCCTATATCTGAAGAGTTAGGCTGAAGACTAGACTACATTGGTAGGCCTACATGGCTTTGCAGCTCGGTTAGGTCTACTCCGACAGTATGTTTAGGCAACAGGTGACCAGGTAGGTACAATAACTAACCTCTGATATATGCCTGGCGACTCAAGTTTGTCACACCTCCATTTGTAATGCAAACATGGCAGATCAAACTAAAATGGCATGCGGCAATGCCCTGTTCTGTTCTCCCTGAGAGCCCGAGTCCTACTCACCCACCTTCTGGGCCGTTGGTCTAATCTGTGGTCAATATTTGTCTGGGGTAAACCAACTGCCACCTGGAACAGAGGTGCTTTGAATGGAAATGGAAGAAAAATAGATGGAGAGCATCTGTGCTAAGTTCTTTTCCACTCGGCTCACTCCTACAACACTCACAATGCATAAGATTGCGTAGTTGGCCCTTCAATGCACCTTTTGACTCAACATATCCATTCACGTCACACAATGACATGCTGATGCTACTGTGTAAATGCATTTGCATAGACAATTGTACTGCAATAATTAAATCCAAGGACACTGTTGTTGATAGACAATTAATTTGGAAAAAGAATTGTCCCATGTCAAATATCCAATTGATTGGTGGCAACCATGCTCACCTTGAATGACCCAATATACAAGCCAAAAATATCTATCCTTTCCCCATCTAATGCAAGTCATGGCACAGAGTTGTTTTGTATTGTCCTATTATACATTGTTCAGCTTCTACTGTGGCTCTGCACCGACTGTCAAACAGAGGAACAACCGCAGCAAGAGTAGCAGAGGACTGTTTCGGGCTGTATTCATTATTGATACACAGGCCATACTAAGCTCACATTGAGGGCACGTACATAGAGCCAGAGTTTCCCAAAGCTATTATTGGATGTTGTAAGTCCACAACAATGCTTAAAGTACACCGGGAGACCACTTTCAAGGTCTTTCAAAAAATGTGTCTAATCTATGCCTTTAGAAAATATTCACACCCCTTGACTTATTCCACATTTTGTTGTGTTACAGCCTGAATTCAACATGGATTGGACACCCATTGCACACAATACCACATAAGTGAAAACATGTTTTTTGAAATCTGCAAAGTTATTGAAAATGGAATATATCTCCTTTTCATAAGTATTCACACCCCTGAGTTAATACGCGTTAGAATCAGCTTTGGCAGCAATTACAGCTTTGAGTCTTTCCAGGTAAGTCTCTAAGAGCTTTGCACACCTGGATTGTACAATATTATTTTTTAAGTTCTTCAAACTCTTGTCTAGTTGGTTGTTTATCATTGCTAGACAGGCATTTTCATGTCTTGCTATGGATTTAAGCCGTTTTGATATATATTTTAATTTATTATTTTACCCCCTTTTCTCCCCAATTTCGTGGTATCAGTCTTGTCCCATCGCTGCAACTCTTGTACGGACTCGGGAGAGGTGAAGGTTGACACCGTGCGTCCTCCAAAACACAACGCAGCCAAGCTTCTTCTTGACACAATGCCCGCTTAACCTGGAAGCCAGCCGCACCAATGTGTCGGAGGAAACACCGTACACCTGGTGACTGTGTCAGCGTGCATGGCGCCTGGCCCGCCATAGGAGTCGCTAGTGAGCGATGGGTCAAAAACATCCCTGCCGGCCAAACCCTCCCCTAACCCGGATGACGCTGGGCCAATTGTGCACCGCCCCATGGGTCTCCCTGTCGCGGCCGGCCGTGAAAATATGAACAGTGATGTTGTCTTGTATTTTCCCCAAACATAATGCTTTGTATTCAGAACATAAAGTTAATTTCTTTACTACATTTCTTGCAGTTTTACTTTTATTTTTTAAATATATTTTTTTACCACCTACAAATTGATGCCCTTCTTTGCAAGGCATTGGAAAACCTCCCTGGTCTTTGTGGTTGAATTTGTTTGAAATTCAGTGCTCAACTGAGGGACCTTACAGACAACTGTACGTGTGGGCTACAGAGATGACATAGTCATTCAAGAATCATGTTAAAGACTATTGTTGCACACAGAGTAAGTCCATGCAACTTATTATGTGACTTGTTAAGTACATTTTGACTCCTGAACTTATTTACGCTCGCCATAACAAAGGGGTTGAATACTTATTAACTGAAGACATTTAGCCTTTTCATTTTTAATTAGTTTGTACATTATTCCACTTTGACATCATGGGGTATTGTGTTTAGGCAAGTGACATAATCTTAATTGAATCCATTTAAAATTCTGACTATAACACAACAAATTGTTGAAAAAGGAATTCTTTCTGTAGGCACGGTTGGCTACTCCATGTGATCACCAGTTGTTTGAGAGCTGCACGTTGTTTCTGCCCGATGATATTCTGCTCAAGCTAGGCTATTTGTGTGGCGTGTGTGTGATAAATAATCTACATAACAAACTAACAGCTTAGTTAGAGTAATAGTGAAGACATCAAGACTATGAAATGACACACGGAATCATGTCACCAAAAAAGTGTGAAACAAATCAAAATATATTTTAGATTCTTCAAAGTAGCCACCTTTTGCCTTGACAGCTTTGCAGACTCTTGGCATTCTCTCAACCAGCTTCATGAGGAATGCTTTCCCAACAGTCTTGAAGGAGTTCCCACGTATGCTGAGCACTTGTTGCCTGCTTTTCCTTCACTCTGCGGTCCAACTCATCCCAAATCGTCTCAATTGGGTTGAGGTCAGGTGATTGTGGAGGCCAGGTCATCTGAGGCATCACTCCATCACTCTCCTTCTTGGTCAAATAGCCATTACACAGCCTGGAGGAATGTTGGGTGATTGTCCTGTAAAAAAACAAATGATCGTCCCACTAAGTGCAAACCAGATGAGATGGTGTATCGCTGCAGAATGTTGTGGTAGCCATGCTGGTTAACTGTGCCTTTTTTGAATTCTAAATAAATCACAGACAGTGTCACCAGCGAAGCACCATCACACCTACTCCATGCTTCATGGTGGGAACCACACATGCGGAGATCATCCGTTCACCTGCTCTGCATCTCACAAAGACACGCCTGTTGGAACCGAAAATCAGACAGAAGGACAGATTTCCATCGGTCTAAGGTCCATTGCTCGTGTTTCTTGGCCCAAGCAAGTCTCTTCTTATTATTATTGGTGTACTTTAGTAGTGGTTTCTTTGCAGCAATTCGACCATGAAGGCCTGATTTGACACAGTCTCTGAACAGTTGATGATGTGTCTGTTACTTGAATTCAAGCATTGATTTGAGCTGCAATCTGAGTCTAACTCTAAAGAACTTATCTTCTGCAGTAGAGGTAACTCTGGGTCTTCCATTCCTGTGGTGGTCCTCATGAGAGCCAGTTTAATCATAGCGCTTAATGGTTTTTACGATTTCACTTGAAGAAACGTTCAGTTATAAAAAAAGAAAATCCAGAGTTTGACTGACCTCAATGTCTTGAAGTATTAATGGACTGTCGTTTCTCTTTGCTTATTTGAGCTGTTCTTGCCATAATATGGACTTGATCTTTTACCAAATAGGTCTATCTTCTGTATATCACCCCTACCATGTCACAACACAAGAAGGAAATTCCACAAATACATTTTGAACAAAGCACACCTGTAAATAGAAATGCATTCCAGGTGACTACCTCATGAAGCTGGCTGAGTGCCAGGAGTGTGCAAATCTGTCATCAAGGCAAGGGTGGCTACTTGAAAGAATCTCAAAACTTTTGGTTACTACTGTACATGATTTCATAGTTTTGATGTCTTCACTATTATTCTACAATGTAGAAAATAGTAAAAACGAAAGAAAAAAAAACCCTTCAATGATGAGGTGTGTCCAAACTTGTACATTCATAAATACAGTGCATTCGGAAATTATTCAGACCCCTTGACCTAGGCACTATATCTACTTTTCACTGGCCTATTGACGTAGATTGACTGGCATGGATGATTTCCAAAACGTCCCCGGGCCAGCGGGCAGCCCTGTAAGTCCAGCCCTATTTGTTTCTTTTCAAGAGTTTACACTTGGAGCCTGCATCTCTCGTTAAATTGTTTCTACCACAAATGGTTCACTGAAAGATCAAGGCGCTCTTTCAGAAGGTTTAAGAGGCCGTTATCTACAGTAAACATACAACTGAGATGGATGATAAACCTGAAAGGCGGTCGGCACAACTGCTGGGCATACTGTAACAATACGGAGATGTTGTACGTCACAAAGCAGTATAATCTATTACTACTGGCACCGTGGCCTGCCTATGGAAACCATAATTAGATTAGGCCTAATTTTACAACATCAAACCCAGTCACCTTGTTACAATCACCTAGAGTTGTCAGGAACAAGGAGTGGTCTGAAAGTAGACCTAATAGGATAAATGGCTCCAGTGGGCTCAAATACCAGGTTTGTCATTTTATCTGAGTTTGTTCTCGGTTGGTTTTCTGCGTAAACATGAGGAAATTTATGCCTTCCAAATGAGTAGGCTGTAATGAGAAACCTGGCCTACGTAATCCGTTTATCTAAGCACTGCTTCTGGCGCGAGTATTTAAAAGCTTAATTACCTGACACGACTCCAGTGTACGAAGTGTAAAAAGATTGCACATTCGGCTCTGCAAGCAAGCCCAGCACTGAAACGTTTAGTTGGTCTTTAGCCCATAGCTGAGTAATGTGACAGTGGATTCAGAAGATGCAACCGTTGCCTTATTTGAAACAGTGGCCTTCAGACCTAATATTTAATGACTGTGTGGAAGTCTGGGAGAGATAACAAGTAGGCCTATATCATTAACTAAAACACTACTCCCCTATCCTGCCAAAGTGTTACGACTTTAAAGCTTTTCCCATTATTTGCTTATATGGTTCTTTAACTTTTTACATCCCATCGACATAGATAAAAAAAACTTGACTAGTCTGTGTGTTACCAGGGTATTCACAGGTTGATTGTCCATATGAACAAATATCCTAATTGAATAGGGTTCATCATTGTCGTCTTGGGGATACAGACCTACAATTATTGCAGTGAATAGTGTTGGATAGCCTACGCTTTAGTCTAGTCTTTGTCTCAGACTTGGGCTTGACATTATCTTTTGCATTCTTCTCATCCCTGTGGCTCACTGTAATCTGTCACCGATAGCATAGGGGACGAAAGAGATCCACGTTAATCTGATGGATTAGGCCATATAGCCACTCCTTACCATGAATACAAGGGAACCCTTGTGGGGGACACGCTGATGGCTTCACATGTCAACATTTAAAATGTATCTTCACAGTTTAGCCATGCCTCAGTGACAATCTTCAAAGGGCAATAGGCTAATGCTCCGGTATCTTAAACATCGATGGAGATCTGTAAACATCAATTAGTTTGCCGTTGAGCTTTGATTAGAATTCTATATGATTTGCGTCTTCTCGGACAGATCTCACCAATTGGTTGCAGCATCGGGTGGATGTATGTGACAGTCGAAGTTGGAATGTGTCGACAGGGCAACAATTATTTTTCTCACTGATGGTTGACATTGCAGAGTATCGGAGTCCTGCCAAAAATCATTATGAAAACAAACCTCTGGTGCAGAAATATGTGGAATGAGTATAAGAAGTGTAAAGGACACAAACTATTTCTGAACCAGTTCCTTCAGAATTGACTTCCAGTAAGATGTGTGTTGCATAAGATCCCACCAGTGTTGCACGGTATACAGAAATTGCTAGCCAGCCTGTCCTGAGGAACCACGGAGTCTGGCCTGCAACATGTTCACTCCCACCTCATGCTGCACAAGTTAAGACACTTGAATAATGCAACATGAAATGTTGAAAACGTTAATTACTGTTCGCAAAACAACCTCTATACAGCACTTTACAATGCAAGAAGATAACGGTAATGTTAGGCTTATTTTTCAAATTGGCATGTTTTGTTTCTAAATGTCTGTGTAAGAGTGAAGGTTTCATCGAGTTGTGTGAGAGTACTTTTGCACATATAACACACTGTGACTGAGGAAAGGCACTACTCCCAGTATAAGTGAACCCCAAATAAATGTAGTTCTCATCATATTTGCGCCTCTTCGATGGTCCAACGTCCCGGTCTGTTCGGTGCTTTCCCGTGTAAGGGGGCAGTAGCTCTTCGGCTGCATCAGATTCACAACTGTCAGTGTTCATGCTAGCTGGACTAACAACAAATGTAGAATTACTGATGCTAGCATTGGATATGCTCGTGGAAGCAGAACAACTTGTGTCATCGACAGGTGCAGGTGTAGTACTGCTGGTAGTAGCAGTACTACCAGTAGAGCTGGTATGTGTCTCTATGGATGCGGGCCTTACTAAATGGACTGTTTGAAAATGTGAAACATTTAATTTTATTATTTTAAAAAAACATATCTTTAAAAAAAAATGCGAATCACATTTTTATTTGGTGTACCCCTGACGGCAGAGAATACTTGCATTAATGCATACATGGCTGTCAAATTGATTGATATTTAACTCCAAAAGATGCCCGACAATTGTACAGAGCAGTAGCTACATTTTATCTTTCTTGATTAAGAGTCATTCTGTGAATGGCTAATACGGCTTCTTCTTTTGCCGTGGTATAATTTTGGAATCGTGATGGCATTGAGTATCGAAGTCAAATTTCTGTATTGTGACAACACTAAAGACTGTCTCAATAGACTTCTGCCACAGAAGATCTTGATTTTACATCAGTCTAAAATCCAAGGCATGCACCTCATTGGCAAGAAAAATAATAATGAATTGTCCATCTGAAATTTCAGAGGTCGACCGATTTATGACAAAAGAAAGCCGATACCGATTAATCGGCCAATTTTTAAAAATGTTTTATATATAATTTGTAATAATGACAATTACAACAATACTGAATGAACAATGAACACTTTTTTATTTTAACTTAATATAAATAATAATAACAAATAAATAATGAAACGTGTTTCATTTGGTTTAAATAATGCAAAAACACAGTGTTGGAGAAGAAAGTAAAAGTGCAATATGTGCCATGTAAAAAAGCTAACGCTTAAGTTCCTTGCTCAGAACATGAGAACATATGAAAGTTGTGGTTCAATATTCCCAGTTGTTCAATATTCCCAGTTAAGAAGTTTTAGGTTGTTGTTATTATAGGAATTATGACGCGTTGACTATTTCTCTCTATACCATTTGTATTTCATATACCTTTGATTATTGGATGTTCTAATATGTACTTTAGTATTGCCAGCCTAATCTCTTGAGTTGATAGGCTTGAAGTCATAAACAGCGCTGTGCTTCAAGCATTGCTAAGAACTGCTGGCAAACGCAGTAAAGTGCTGTTTGAATGAATGCTTACGAGCCTGCTGCTGCCTACCAGCGCTCAGTCAGACTGCTATATCAAATCATACTTCATTTTAATATAATAAACACAGAAATACGAGCCTTTGGTCATTAATATGGTCAAATCCGGAAACTATCATTTCGAAACAAAACGTTTGTTCTTTCAGTGAAATACGGAATTTCCGTATTTCATCGAACAGGTGGCAAACCTAAGTCTATATATTGCTGTTACATTGCACAACCTTCAATGTTATGTCATAATTATGTAAAATTCTGGCAAATTAATTACGGTTTTCACACAGTTCGCAACGAGCCAGGCGGCCCAAACTGTTGCATATACCCTGACTCTGCTTGCATTGAATGCAAGAGAAGTGACACAATTTTCCTAGTTAATTTTGCCTGCTAACATGAATTTCTTAACTAAATATGCAGGTAAAAAAAGATATACTTCTGTGTATTGATTTTAAGAAAGGCATTGATGTTTATGGTTAGGTACATTTGTGCAACGATTGTGCTTTTTTCACGAATGCGCTTTTGTTAAATCATCACCTGTTTGGTGAATTTGAAGTAGGCTGTTGCCAGTTAATGAAAAATTAACAGACACCACATTGATTATATGCAATGCAGGACAAGCTAGTTAACTTAGTAATATCATCAACCATGTGTAGTTAACTAGTGATTATGTGAAGATTGATCGTTTTTTCTAATATAAGTTTAATGCTAGCTAGCAACTTACCATGGCTCCTTGCAGCCATAAGGTCATTTTGATGCTGCACCCGTGTAACAGGTGGTCAGCCTGCCACGCAGTCACCTCGTAGATTGCAATGAAAACTTGAAATCGGCTCTAATTAATCGGCCCATGCCGATGTCGACCTCTAATCAAGAATGTCTGGCTTCGAAATACCACCATTGCCAATTACTACAGGATGAGATCTTTGTTTAATGAAGAGGTTGTTTAAAAAAATAATACCCACTTTCACAAAGAGCACTCCAGACACTTCTTTCTCTCTGCCTCTTTTCGTCTGTTTATTTCAGCCTGTGCATCGGGGTAGCATTGTGGATTTGGTCACTGACCCTGACAGGATGATGTTTTGGCACGATGGCTTGGAAATGTCTTATTTTAATAAAGTAGTCAGATGTTATTCTTGGTACTTTGATCAAATATAGGCTCAATTAATATCGCCGCAGGGTTTTTATTTCAGTTCAGAAATATGGGCAGAGACGATCTACATCATCATGGTTCAAAACAGGGTGAGTAAAGAGAGAAACATGAAGGGAGGTGGAGTGTGAGTAGCAGCTACGTAGAGAAATCTGTGAGTGAAATAACACAGATCCAGATTCGTAGCTTTGAGAGACGTTTCCAGAGGAGCGGGGTCGAAACATCTGTCATTGCAGCCCTGACCTATTTAAATTAAATAAAATATATCCAACATGGTGTCAGTTTGAGGCACAGTAATGATAGAGACCAAATGTGATAAACACCAGAAAGGAAATAAGGTTTAGAAGGGACATTCCATTGACCCCACCATGGCTTATCAGTACCATGCTGCTCACTGAGGTACACTTATCCATAACATCCATACATATGGATATGGATACCAGCAATCAGTCACTGGTAGCTGTCTTTGATCCCAATGTTCCCCCATGTACCACCTTATCTCCAGATGTGATATGTACTTGCCACTGAAGAGGGTGAATACTACTGGAGGCCATGACTGGAGTGAGCCGCTAGAGCAGAGGAGTGGTCAAACACGTTTTTCCACATGGACTGCATTCGCTCTTCAAGGTCCAGAGGGCCTTGTTTTTTTCCCCGCTCAATTTGTAAATGGTCCTCTATCGTTTTTGGAATGTCCGATCCTCCCTTACTGTCTAGCTTTCATTTCGGTGTTCAAAAATGTTAAATACATTTTTTTTCTCAAACCACGTGGGCCGTGTGTTTGACCCCCCCCCCCCCCGCGCTAGAGAATGTGTGAGCTGTCATCCATCTGGCTAGGAGCTTCAGGCACATCAAAAGTGCCTCCAGTGTTTAGGCCTAACCAATTTCTGACAGGAGCTCAACAATATGTAATACAGTATACCTTTGTTTTTCAGCTCTGCTTGCTACCTGCCCTCTCTTGTGTTTGTATTGTCTTAAGCCTTTGGGTGTGACCTAGCTAGGAGGACTAACACAGACCATTCGAGGTGAAAGAGCTCCTTGTCCAGGGGCGATGAGTCATTCCCTTCCTCGTCAGCCAGTCTTCACACAAACCCTTGTCCCCCATAGTCACACATGAGGGATAATGGGTAATTTAGCATTCCAGTCCTGAATTGACAGTTTGATATCTGGCGGTTTAGCGGTTGCAGTCGTAATCACTTTAGTCCATCCAACTATGACCGGTCTGCCCCTTTTCCTGCAGGCTACGTCTTAAGCATGAAACGCACAGAGAATCTCACTGCCGATAGATTTCCGATAGGTACTTATCACAGTGGGAGGCCGTTCCTTCTCTTGCTAGAACAAGTTGAACCTGCTGCGTTCTGACCCGGTAGAGACAAACCTACCGCAACACTCGTCAGTGGCCAAGAACTTGACTTTGAGCCAGTCAGAGAGCACAGACCTTCACATGGGGGAGCCAACAAATGTATTTTTAAAAGAGGGCATTTTCTCCATTCATTCACGTATGAGCCAGTCACTCTTCATATGCAATGTAGGCTATGGGTTGCTAGATAGCTAGATAGCTAAGTGCACAGACGCAATGCACACAACAGTAAATGCTTCCTCCAAGCTAGCTAACCTCTAGCTAGTTTTGACATTATACTAGAATCACAATGGATTAGCTAGTTTCCATGAAACAGCTGCTATGTTATGCTAGCCAGCGAATATGCTAACGTTAGCTAGCTAGCTAAACATTTGGCTTTGGGCTGGCACTGGCAGTATGGGATTATGGAGAGTGAATTAAATTGTTTCTTCATTGTCTTGCTAGGTAGTTATCTAGCTGTGGCCATCTGGCTAGTACCAACAAGGGGTTTATACTAAATAGGAACATTAGCGCAGATGGCTTGGCATCTAGACCATAAGCAATACGCACGTACAGTTGAAGTCGGAAGTTAACATACACTTAGGTTGGAGTCATTAAAACTCATTTTTCAACCACTCCGCAATTTTCTTATTAACAAACTATAGTTTTGGCAAGTCGGTTAGGACATCTACTTTGTGCATGACACAAGTAATTTTTCCAACAATAGTTTAGACAGATTAGTTCACTTACAATTCACTGTATCACAATTCCAGTGGGTCAGAAATGTACATACACTAAGTTGCCTGTGCCTTTAAACAGCTAGGAAAATTCCCGAAAATTATGTCATAGCTTTAGAAGCTTCTGATAGGCTAATTGACATAATTGTGGATTGACATACCTGTGGATGTATTTCAAGGCCTACCTTCAAACTCAGTGCCTCTTTGCTTGACATCATGGGAAAATAAAAAGAAATCAGCCAAGACCTCAGATAAATAATTGTAGACCTCCACAAGTCTGGTTCATCCTTGGGAGCAATTTCCAAATGCCTGTAGGTACCTCGTTCATCTGCACAAACAAAAGCACGCAAGTATAAACACCATGGGACCACGCAGCCGTCATACCGCTCAGGAAGGAGAGCGTTCTGTCTCCTAGAGATGAATGTACTTTGGTGCGAAAAGTGCAAATCAATCCCAGAACAACAGCAAAGGACCTTGTGAAGATGCTAGAAGAAACAGGTACAAAAGTATCTATATCCACAGGAAGACGAGTCCTATATCGACATAACCTGAAAGGCCGCTCAGCAAGGAAGAAGCCACTGCTCCAAAACCACCATTAAAAAAAGCCAGACTACGGTTTACAATTGCACATGGGGACAAAGATCGTACTTTTTGGAGAAATGTCCTTTGGTCTGATGAAACAAAAATACAACTGTTTGGCCATATTGACCACTGTTATGTTTGGAGGAAAAATGGGGAGGCTTGCAAGCTGAAGAACACCATCCCAACCATGAAGCATGGGGGTGGCAGCATCATGTTGTGGGGGTGCTTTGCTGCAGGAGGGACTGGTGCACTTCACAAAATAGATGGCATCATGAAGAAGGGAAATTATGTGGATATATTGAAGCAACATCTCAAGACATCAGTCAGGAAGTTAAAGCTTGGTCGTAAATGGGTCTTCCAAATGGACAATGACCCCAAGCATACTTCCAAAGTTGTGGCAAAATGGCTTAAGGACAACAAAGTCAAAGTATTGGAGTGGCTATCACAAAGCCCTGACCTCCAGCCTATGGAAAATTTGTGGGCAGAACTGAAAACGTGTGTGCGAGCAAGGAGGCCTACAAACCTGACTCAGTTACACCTGCTCTATCAGGAGGAATGGGCCAAAATTCACCCAACTTATTGTGGGAAGCTTGTGGAAGGCTACCCGAAATGTTTGACCCAAGTTAAGCAATTTAAAGGCAATGCTACCAAATACTAATTGAGTGTATGTAAACTTCTGACCCACTGGGAATGTGATGAAAGAAATAAAAGCTGAAATAAATCATTCTCTCTACTATTATTCTGACATTTCACATTCTTAAAATAAAGTGGTGATCCTAACTGACCCAAGACAGGGAATTTTTACTAGGATTAAATCTCAGGAATTGTGAACATCTGAGTTTAAATGTATTTGGCTAAGGTGTATGTAAACTTCTGACTTCAACCGTATACATTACCAAACAACGCTACGGCCACCTTCTGGTTTGGTCTATTTTAGCAAGGCTGAGTGGCTGACTACTTCCAAGGTCTTTGCTGTGTGAACACAAAGAGACTGATGGCCGACACCCAAGTAAACATTTGACAATCCTACCGGTGTGTTTGAGCTTTTATTTCCATGAAAGTATCTGTAATTAATGTCTCTCGAGACTTTGTGGCATTTTTCCTTTAGATAAATTATTTTGCGATGTCATTGCAAGAGGTTGGAATAGCCTGGCAACATGAACCTGCCGCTCTTTTAGTAATGTATATACTGTATGCCTATATTCAGGGTTGGGTAGGTTACTTTTTATAAATGTAATCTGCTACCTTAGTTACCTGTCCAGAATTGTAATCAGGTTACTTTCAGATTAGTTTCCCCTTAAGAGGCATTAGAAGAAGACATAAATGAGTGTTACCAATTGAACGACATCTATTTCAGGATAAATCAATGTAAGATTTTACATAGCTGGCCATAAATGGTTGTTGCATTTTACTTTATGGGTTAGTTATGTAGGCTTCTACTAGTCCATTGCTTTCTACTACATCTAATATGATTAGGTTATATCTTTCTATTAAAAAACAGTCTGTCAGATTTCCAGTCATTTAAAAATAATGTAATACCCCTTGATCTTCAAGAACAGGATTTGAAATTATGGAAGAATAGATTAGCCAAATTGTTTTACATGAGCATAACCCAAAAACGAAGGACTTATTAGCCTACTCTTTTGTTTATGATATTGTTGTTTTGGAGGACTGATTGGGCTCATTGATTCAAGTTGTTATGGAATGGCGTGCTTTGAGCACTACTGAAAAGTGCTATTTGCATGTGAAAAATGAATATCATATGCTGCATTTGCTTTAGGCCTATTATTTACCTTTTGTTGGTGACACTGATATCGCGATAATTTGAAGCTGTTTAAAGGGTGAATCCACAGTTGAAACAATAAGAAAGTGGGCACCCCGCCTCTATTTTAGTAAAAAGCTGAGGAATGGGCCTGGAGAAATGTAACCACTCTCAGATGAATAGACAGAGCTATAGATAACCATCCAAATGATTGTTTTAACCATGTTTTGAGGCTGTACAGTGTTTGTTTACATCTACAATGTTTACAAACATTGGAGAAAAACAAGCTTATATTTGAGGTTCTCATGGGGTGTGACAGTTGAACTAGGCTCATGAGGCTTATATCTCTTTCTCTCTCTCTAATTTGTAAGTCCAAATATGGATGTAACAACTACAGATTTCCCATTTTAAGTCTATTCAAAGTAGGCGAGTTTGAGTGTTAAGCCTATGGACTTTTCTTTTTTATATATCAGCAGGCATTAGAATGCACATTGAAATCCCCACTCGTGGTCTTCTTAAACTGAACTTGTTTTTTACAGAATGGAGCACAATGCTCCTGAGGTGTTTAAAAGCGATGAACTCCATAGGCTGGGATCTGCACTATGCAGCTGTTGCAAGAACAGTGGTTTGATAGGCAGCTTAAACTTCTTCAACCATTAAGTTAAAATACACACACATTTGTGAACAGCCATCCGCATCAACCACAATCCGTAAGGCGCAAATAGCTAAATGAGAGAGCGGCAATGTGAGTCACATCGTGTAGATATCACTGCTGTCGTCTTTACCTCCAAGCGTTTATTGAAGTTGGACAAGCTTTGGATGCCGACAGCAGTCGCAACATTGGAAGACATAGCTTTGGACTGTAGCCTACAAAAGCCTATTTCTGTTCTTTTCCAGTGATCCATCAAATGCATTTGGTGTGTCATTATAGTGGTCTGACTTTTAGTCAGACTCGCTCAGGCGGAACAAACTTAAACTTGCGCCATTTTTCAATGCTGATTGGAATGTCATTGAGAGAACAGAAAGGTGTCAAGGATTTCTTTCACAAACATCCTGTCTGAATTTAGAAGTAATCCGAGAAGTAATAATGTTGTTTTTCAAAAGTATCTCTAATCTGAGTACAATATTTTTTAGCTGGTAACGGATTACAGTTAGTTTTTTGTAATCCGTTACATGTAATCAATTACTCTCCAACTCTGCCTATATTTGAACAATGTGTTTAAAACACTAATTAGATCACAACTACCCGAAAGCAAGATGTGTGACCTTAAGTGGGAAACCTTGCTGTCAAAGAACAGACTTGTATTCTCAAACAGTCTTTTGACTGACACCGTAAAAAAACATTGCATTGAGAAATGTCATGATATAGTGACAACTTTAGATAGCAGAAAATGCATTGAGGAGATGCATCAGACCTAGTGCTGACAGCTCAAACCTTTCCAAACACGTGCAGTCACTGACACGCATACAACCTTGGTGTCCTGTTCCCTGTCAAAGCTCTGGGATTTGACAACTTGCTGCAGCCAGGTTATTTATGGGTTGTGATTCAGAATTTGGAAGTCTGGGAACCCGAAGTCCCTCTGGATCAGATTCACTACTCAAAGGAAATAGAAGGCACACTTCCCTTAGGGACCGAAACTATGTTTTGCAGGATATGCATCAGGGTTGGGGTCAATTGCACTTAAATTTTAGTCAATTCTGGAAGGACACAGATTCCAATTCTCGTTATTGCTTTTCAGGAAATGTCCAGAGGAAACGCTGTGTCCCACTGTTTTCTTTCAGCCGGCAACACATCCAACAAGCTCTTATGTCGGGGTCGCGACGGGGGAACTGCAATGGGGTCAACTATTTATTTATCTTTCATAAAAAAAAAAAATTGGGAACAAAAAATGTTGAGTACAAATTAATGTATGGGGCAATATACAAAAGTTTGAGAAAGATAAATATAAAAAATATTGATTGTATTGAAAATGAATGACAGTGCTATGAATGCAAGGTTATTTGTTGATGTGAAAATCGAAATGTATCTTTTAGTCATGGGAAATTCTTGGGTAAAAAAAATGGGGTCCCCAGAAATTCTGCCGTGACAAAATGGGATCCTGGCTGAAAAAGTTTGAATACCACACTGTCTTGTGTACTAGTACCAGCATTTTCCACTGGTCATGGTTGCTCACATGTTGAAGGGTGTGCTTTTAATGGATTTTGACGAGGATTTCGTAAACTCTTGCATCGCAGTTATCTGCTGTGAGGAAATAATTATAGTCAGTTGACTTAGGCATTCCGACAGCTCCTCAGAAGTAGTTTGGCACAGGTTGTTTCTGAAGCTTATATTCAGTCACCACTTACTTAAGCCTAACTCTGTAATGTCGTTGGCTGGGGCTGAGATGTAAGCTTCTGTCTGTTTAATTAAAACAGCCCGCGCTCTATTAAATCAGTTAGGGGTTAATTATTTTCTCTGCATATTGTGCATGAACACAAGTCTGAGTGAACACGGTAGGCTACACATCAAGCTCACAAACCCCTCTTCGCAAGAGTGATGCTCATATCTCCACAGAAAAGGCTGAGCCAGGTGGCCTGAGCCTTTTGTAAGTGCCCTCCAATTAGTCAGTGTTATCTTAACTCTTTTGTTTTCCCACATGGAGAAGATGCTTCCTGTGAATTGTGGAACGGTGCCAGTTTCCTGACGAGGCCGGTTGAAAGGAGAAGAGTGCCCCTAGCACCACACATCTCTTTCTGGGAAGATTAGGCCTCTTTGGGCCGTTTCTCACTGGACCTTCCTCTGCGCTAGAGCGGTAGTGCTTTAAAACAGCAGCAGTGCGTGGCAGTGTTCTGGACTCCATAAATGGCTTTGTTTAGCCCGTGAAAGAGTGTGTCCAACACTGAAAGTGTTGCCTTCCAGCTGACTGAGTTGATGAAAAACATCAGATGCCCTGTATACCCGGGAGATTGCAGTTTTTTTTTGTATGTTCAAGAAGGCATCATCTGGGAAATCTGAGGTTTGTAGGTTTGCCTATCCAATATACAGTGGGATATTGGTCATTTTGCACTTCCTACGGCTTCCACTAGATGTCAACAGTCTTTAGAACCTTGTTTGATGCTTCTACTGTGAAGAATGAGGGAAGGAGAGCTCTTTGAGTCAGGTGTCTGGCACGAGCTGAACATGCACGCTCACGTGAGAGCGACCTGCTTTCCATTGCATTTCTGAAGACAAAGGAATTCTCCGGTTGAAACATTATTGAAGATTTATGTTAAAAACATCCTAAAGATTGATTCTATACATCGTTTGACATGTTTCTACGAACTGTAATGGAATTGTTTGACTTTTCGTCTGACCTGCGCGTCATAAATGTGGATTACTGGACTGAACGCGCGAACAAAATGAAGGTATTTGGACATAAATGAGGTACTATATCGAACAAAACAAACATTTATTGTGGAACTGGGATTCCTGAGAGTGCATTCTGATGAAGATCATCAAAGGTAAGTGAATATTTATAATCCTATTTCTGACTTCTGTTGACTCCAAAACATGGCGGATATCTTTATGGCTTATTTGGGCTCTGAGCGCTGTACTCGGATTATAGCATGGTGTGCTTTTTCCGTGAAGTTTTTTTGAAATCTGACACAGCGGTTGCATTAAGGAGAAGTTTATCTAAAGTTCCATGTTTAATACTTGTATCTTTTATTAATGTTTATTATGAGTATTTCTGTAAATTGATGTGGCTGTCTGCAAAATCACTGGATGTTTTTGAGGCAAAACATTACTGAACATAACGCGCCAATGTAAACTAAGATTTTTGGATATAAATATGAACTTTATCGAACAAAACATACATGTATTGTGTAACATGAAGTCCTATAAGTGTCATCTGTCAAAGGTTAGTGATTCATTTTACTTCTATTTATGCTTTTTGTGACTCCTCTCTTTGGCTGGAAAAATGGCTGGGTTTTTCTGTGACTAGGTGCAGACCTAACATAATCGTTTGGTGTGCTTTCGTCGTAAAGTCTTTTTGAAATCGGACACTGTGGTGGGATTAACAACAAGTTTATTTTTAAAATGGTGTAAAATACTTGTATGTCTGAGGAATTTTAATTATGAGATTTCTGTTGTTTTGAATTTGGGGCCCTGCACTTTCACTGGCTGTTGTCATATCGATCCCGTTAACGGGATCTCAGTCATAAGAAGTTAAGACAAAGTTTGTTGTTTTTATAATTTGCAGGCTCTTACTGTTTTCCACCATAAGCGCTAGACTCCTGCTGTTTACACGTTCCTCTCCTGACCCCTTATCCTTGAAAACCTCTGACGGTGATAAAGAACACGGACCGTTACGTGACTAACAGTACAGTCTGCGAATGATGACATGCTAATTAGCTATGCTCAGCGCGTGAGGTGTGAGCGTTGAAGGGCAGTTTACTTACTTGCCTGCCTGCCTCTCATCTCCTCTCTATGTCCCAGTGGGATCACACCCTGTGCTAGCCAGGCCAGATGGTGCTGCCAAAAAGTGCCACCCCTACCCTCATGCGGCAGCAATGTAAATATACACTGTGTTGATTCTGTGTCAGGGTTTCGTGTCAGACTACAGAAAGGCTTTAGGAGTAATGGGATTTGATGGGTCACAGATTCAGATGCCCTCCATTGATGGGCTAGCCTGTCAGAACGAGACATTTTAACTATTTCCCCCCCTTGAAAACATTTGTCAGGTAGTTTCCACTTAAGGCTTGAAAAGGCATTCGTTTAGCAGTTTCCCAGGCCCAGTTTTTCAAAAGTTATCTGATCTGATTTCTGCAATCAGATAGGATTAAATGTTAGAATTGGGTTTTTCAAAACTATAAAAACAAGTGGTTCTGATCCTCTGTATAGGGATAAGGATTTGGTAGTCCAATCTGACCTTGAATCAGGTTTGAATGTCGTTTTTGCACTCAAAGATAGTGATTAGGATTGTTTTGATGCCGAAAATCTGGAATTATCTTGATCCCACTGGAAAGGTGGATTCACTTTGGGTCTAGAAAGGTGAAATGCACTACAACCAAGACATTTCAATGTAACTAAAGTAAGGATGTTTAAAAAAACATTCTTATATCTGAAAACCAAAGTTTCATTGTGTTAAATTGACCACAGTTTGGGTTGGCCTAAGTGGTCATTTTGTTATTGAGAAGTGTCAAATAAATGCATCTACTTACTTTATAAGTGATATTCAGGCTCTCTTCTTTTTAATCAAGATCCCTTTTATTATTAATGTGGTTTACTCATCTGTTTCCTTATGACAGTTTAGAGGTAGGACCACAACCTGTCTAGTAGATGGCAAGGTATAGGCCTGTTCAAAGCACTGAAAATCCTGATTCTGTGGTATCCGGATCAGAAAGATCCTATCCGATTTATTGTCTCAAACTATTTCAAAAACAGCCAGATCAATCTGATCCTGGATAGCAAGAAAATAGGATTACAGAATCCGGATCGTTCTGATCCAGATTAAGCGTTTTGAAAAACTGGGCCATGGGACTAGGCTAGCCTGTCTGAGCCTGCATTAGTCAATGTTGAGACAATCAAACTGTGTTGCCATGGCAGCTAATTGTAATAGCTTACTTGAAAAAATAAAATTGGATTAGGAAATAAACTATCAGGGGAAAAAATGACCATCTTTTTCTGTTATACTGTTACTAGTTAAAAATAATTTTATTACCCCTTTTTTCGTGGTATTCAATTGGTAGTTAGTCTTGTCTCATTGCTACAACTCCCGTACGGACTCAGGAGAGGTGTGCGTCCACCGTACACCTGGCGACCGTGTCAGCGTGCACGATGGGACAAGGACATCCCTGCCGGCCAAACCCTCCCCTAACCCGGACAACGCTGGGCCAATTGTGCGCCGCGCCATGGGTCTCCCGGTCGCAGGCCGGCTGCGACAGAGCCTGGACTCGAACCCAGAATCTCTAGTGGCACAGCCTTAGGCCACTGCGCCACTTGGGAGGCCCCATACTAAGCCTAGTTAACGTCTTGTTGAAGTTAACCTTTTTCAGTCAAGTTTTCCTCAGTGACAATGTCATATGATCACTATGAGAATGGTCTGTGTGTGGTTTCTCTCTGAAAGGAGTCACGTGATTCATATTATGAGGAATTTGCTCATCTACGAGGCCTAGATATGTTCTAGTCTTTTGAAATGGCACTTGTGCAGGCAAGCACTGGCATGTTAAACTAGCTCTGAAAAAGAGAACAAATAATGTGATTCTGTTCCACTTAAGTCTATTCTGAATATGCGTTTGGTGGGGCTTGCAACTCAACAGGTTCAGTGAGTCACTGGTGATTGTTTTTATGGTCCTTATCTTCAATGAGTTTGAAGTTCCAGGTGACTGGTACATTCCAGATCCCGCCTAGAAAGTGTAAACCTTGAGAACAATGAACGAGAACAATGCATCTAATCACCTTCTCCCTCCCTCAGGGTTCCACCTGATCCCCCGGCTGTCCAGCATCGTGCCCGAGTCCTGTCTGCTCATTGTGGTGGGCCTCCTGGTCGGCGGACTCATCAAGCTGGTGGGCGAGGAGGTACCCCCCGTGCTGGACTCCAAGCTCTTCTTCCTGTGCCTCCTCCCCCCGATCATCCTGGATGCGGGCTACTTCCTGCCCATCCGGCCCTTCATGGAGAACATCGGCACCATCCTGATGTTCGCCGTGGTCGGCACCCTGTGGAACGCCTTTTTCGTAGGGGGTCTCCTCTACGCCGTGTGCCAGATCGAGGGCACGTACCTGAGCCAGGTGGAGCTGCTGCCCTGCCTGCTGTTCGGGAGCATCATCTCGGCCGTGGACCCGGTGGCCGTGCTGGCTGTGTTTGAGGAGATCCACATCAACGAGCTGCTGCACATTCTGGTGTTCGGAGAGTCGCTGCTCAATGATGCCGTCACTGTGGTGAGTGGTGGATGGGGTGGTATGCAGTGTTATGCAGGGCAATACAGTACAATGCAATTCTAGACAATCAATTAATGAATTACAGTCAGGGTTTCCCCCCAAAATAGATAATGCCATGCAGTACAATATAATATAACCAAACTATATTTTCAGAAGGAGGCCAAATCTATTTTCAATTATTTTCTCTCATGACTTCCTTCTCTTTCCTCTGCTGAAACAGTTGTGAGATGGACCATCTCTCTCTTATGGGTTGGTCATTGAAAATATAAAGTAGAAAAAACATTTGGAGTTTTTTTCTTTTACTGTTTGCGTCCTTGCATGAAGCAGGCATTGCATAGGCCTACTAAAAATACACTAATGTTCTGTAAGTTGCTTTGGTTAAAGTCGTGTGCTAAGTGTGGCGTATATTGTGAGGCACAGTGGTTCCTGTTGCTATATTTACTGATTACACTGTCCTCACACACTGGCTGTTTTGAGAGGACCAGTTCACTTAAAATAGCCTTGGAGTCATGAGACTTAAATTAACGGTAGTTCAGCCGAACCATTTTAATATTGTGGGGCAGACGGGCGCAAGTGTGCAGAATTGTTCTGCTATGTTCAGTTTATATGCAATACCAGGACAACATGTTGTAAAAACATTCATCTCGGAAACCCAGAACAAAAACCTCACCTTTTTGCATCATATACTTGATTAAGTTCTGAGGGCAGATGTGTTGGAAAAGTCTGTGCCATATGCCCCCCCCCCCCCCCCCCAAAAAAAAAATATGCAAGCACCTGTGAAATTGTGATTTGTCCAAATGATCAGTGAAGAAAAATCAGGGCCCCCTGAATAAAGTTCCTTGTTAGTTGTCGCATCCCACAGTCTGTTGCTATGATACCATTTATGTTAAGTGCGTCTGTCCACGAGAGATTGAGAACATGTATTTTTTCTGTAGTGACTATACCGACACGTTAGACCATATAATATCACTGGTTTATATGCCACTCAGCAGACACTTTTATCCACAGTATAGGGAGTGTATGCATTTTATTGGGGCCCCAGTGGTATCAAACCCATGACCCTGGCGTGCTAGCACCATGCTTTTACCAACAGAATCCAAACCAGTTGTTTATTTTCGATTATTTTCAAACCCCCCTCCATTCTCTCTAGGTCTTATACCACCTGTTTGAGGAGCACTCGGGCGTGGGCTCTGTTATTCTCTGTACACTTGAGCCATGTCTCGAAGGTCTCTCTCTCTCTCTCTCGCCATCCCTTCCACTCTAGGTCTTATACCACCTGTTTGAGGAGTACTCTGGGGCAGGCGAGGTAACGCCAATGGACGTGGTCCTCGGGGTCATCTGCTTCCTGATTGTGTCGCTGGGCGGCATCGCCGTGGGCGCCATCTACGGTATCCTGGCGGCCTTCACCTCCCGGTTCACCTCGCACACCCGCGTCATCGAGCCCCTCTTCGTGTTCGTTTACAGCTACATGGCCTACCTCTCGGCTGAGATGTTCCACCTGTCTGGAATTATGGCGTAAGTAGGGGGTGTGGGGTACACACACGTTCACAGACACACGCTCACAGACAGGCATACGCTCACAGACAGACACACACTCACACATACACACAATCTTTCTAGTGGCCAAGGTTTTTTGAGTTTCTGTCTGTCATGAATCATAGATATTGTTGATAATAAAAAAAGGTTTCCGTGAGATTTATGGTTAGGCTGAGGCTAAGTGGAGGTTTAGTGTTTATAATGCATTGACAGAGTGGCTGTGATACGTGACCTTTCGAACCTGTCCGGCTGGTCCAGCAACACCATTGATTCTGTGTTTAGCTAAAGGAAAAGTATGACCATGTTTAATTCCTGCATTATCTTCTACGTTTCCTTGGGAAAAGATCTCACTCATAAGTGTACACTGAATTAGATTCTTATCTTCTTAGCAATATTCCTGACTAAATGGTTAAATAAATAAAATGTCACCGGGTCTGTCCCGGCCAAGGACGTCCATACGAGTTCTATCAAAACGGCAGTAACTCACTTACATGTCGTGACAGGCCAACGGATGTGAAGCCCAGAGCAGGGATACAACGCTCAATTTACAGCCCCCTAACACCTCCTGTGATGCGTATCATTCTCACCTCCCTTCCTCTCCTCTCTTCCGCTTTCGTCTCCTGCTTTTTTCTAAAAGGTGGTGAGTTATGGAATATGGATCATAAACATAGGTGCTGCTGATGAATTGAGGTTCCTATCGGTGGGTTTTACAGGTGCAATGGTAGAACGGTAGGAAAGTCTGTTCCCAGGCCTGTTGGCACTCTGTCTGTGCCTTCCATCGGTAGGAAAGTCTGTTCCCAGGCCTGTTGGCACTCTGTCTGTGCCTTCCATCGTCAATAGGATTTGGATTAGTATGTGGTGCTTTTTGTCCAGTGCTTGTATATGAGATCTCGCCCCGGAGTGAAATTGAGCGGAATGATGGACTGCTGCAGTGTGTTATGTAAGGGAATGAGGTAGCTAGCTGCCCTTAAAGTCACTGAGGAGGGTTGCCTCACGCTAGACACTAGGAATAGAGAAGTGGTTGCAATGCTATACAGGGGAGTGGATGTAGACATCTTTACTCGGGTTCCATATGTCCAATCACAGTGAGTCATTGGTTCACTCGTAGAACAAGCTGAGGAAATGGAGCCCTTGTTTCATAAGCTCTTACACCACAGTTTCCAAAACAAACGGTATCCTTGTTGCAATGGTTCTATTGTACGTGAAATACTTGTTCTCTTAGCATGTAAATACTTTCAAAATATATATACTTTATTGTTTTTTTTAAACCAGTTTAATTGATGTGACTACTTTCTATGCCATGTCAATGAAGTACGAGACTTTAACTTTGTCATTAGCATTAACTTGAATGTAATGTAGCCTATATTTACAATGTAGGTAGTTGGATTCATGTAGTAACATGGGGCCTCATTTATCAAAAGTGTGCGCAGAGTTTTCCCAGAAAGGTTGACGGGAAAGTGTGCGTTTCTCCACGTACAGCTCAGACCATGCTTATGCACAACTTCTCGTGGTTGATTAATTGTATTGCAAGCAAATGTTGTTTTTTTGTTTGGAGGAAATGGAAGTGTTTGATGCACAGGAATTATTATACTGGTAGGCTAGTAGAAATCAGTAAAACATAGGCCTAATGATAAAGCAGATTCATTTGCTGTTGCTAAGGCGATCACATAGCATCGTGTAGTCTTAACTTATTTATTTTACATTTGTTATATAGGCCTAAGTCATAATCCTATGGCAGGACATGTCTCTCCTTTTCTGACATCTGGTTTATTCCTGCTACACAACAAATAGTATACTACCATTTACCAACTGCTAATTCAATAGCAAGGAATGTTCGAAAGTAAATGGACCGGTAGCCTATTTGACAGTATGTGTAGGCTACAGTGCTGTGCGATAGGAGTACGACGATATAGCCTATATAATTCTATATGATTCTATATGTATTGCATTTCGGTACGGCAATTGGATGTTCCCAAACATATTGCTCACTATATGTCTGCTGCAGAGAGACAAGTGAGGGCATGAGAACTAGTTTCGAACAGTCAGGGACATAAAAGTTCAAAAAACATGTTGGCTCACTATTTGGTGCAAGTACAACTGACTAGCGCCATCTAACGCTACCTACAGTAGCAAAAATCGATACTTAGAGTCAAATATTGATATAATATCGTCCAAAAATTATTTTGCGACGTCTAACTGTAACACAATCACTATATTGCATCAATATCAAATCCAATCAAAATGTATTGGTCACGTAGACACTTTAGCACGTCTTATAGCAGGTGTAGCAAAATGCGTATGTTACTATATAGAGTTTGCTTTCTGATATCCTCAGCCCTATAAATAACTGCCATATTTCCTTGCTCAGGGAACCTCGGGTAGCTTACGCCAGGTGCAGCCAGTAAATGAATAGTTTGAAATACAATGAAATACTAAAACGTACTTATGTGTCTGGAGTTTTCATTCTAAGATGCTACAATTCAGAATAGAGATTAAATGACTGGAAGTTGTTTAGACAAGAAAAGGTTTCTTTCTCAGAGAACTCATTTATAATCATCCTCTCTGTCTCTCTGTCTCTCTCTCCCCTCCCCAGGCTGATTGCGTGCGGCGCTGTGATGCGACCCTACGTGGAGGCCAACATATCCCACAAGTCCCACACCACCGTCAAGTACTTCCTGAAGATGTGGAGCAGCGTGAGCGAGACCCTCATCTTCATCTTCCTGGGCGTGGCCACGGTGGCCGGGCCGCACTCCTGGAACTGGACCTTTGTCTCCGTCACCGTCATCCTCTGTCTGGTGTCACGTGTCATTGGTGAGTCGGACACGGATACCTTCTCCACGGTACTGTAAAAGTCTCTACATCAGATTCCGAAAGATAGTGAGAGAAATGACGTGACAGGCCCAACTTTCTCATAGTTTGTTATAATTTGATCAAGTTGTTTCAGTAGAGGATGCGATACAGATTTTTAACATCCTCAATTTGACAAGGGCTAGTTATTCTTGGAGCCAGACTGAAATACCAGTCACTACATTTCAGTTAGGTAATGAGACAACTATTAGAGGAAGTGCCCTTTGTTTTTTCCGCATGGTCCTCACATCGAGGAACCCCAGATTTCAAAACCCGTCAGATACACGTCCCTAAAAAAAGGAAGCGTAAATATTTCTGCAAGTATTATGTCATTTCTGCAGTTATAGATAGACCCAAAGCAGACCTCCATCTGACTTTACTTGCTAGTTTGAAACCTGGTGACTTGACATTGCACTAACCCCATTGACCATTCTCTCTTCTCACCAAACATCCTATAGTTTCTGGTTCTTATAATCTGCTAGTTTCACAATGTGTGTTCCAATGTTTCCAATGTAGTGTGTGGCCTCTACTCCTCTTTCTCAGAAGCTTTTGATCAACTTTCTTAGGTTCAAATGAGGCTGGTATTGGCTGTGTGTAAGGAGGGAGCAAACATGGACTCAGTCAGATAAAAGGCCTTGAAGGTTGACTCGCTTCTGCTCTCCCTCTCTCTCCCCCTCCCTCTCTCTTCCTCTCTCTCTCCCCCAGGCGTGGTGGGCCTTACCTTCATCATCAACAAGTTCCGCATCGTCAAGCTGACCACCAAGGACCAGTTCATTGTGGCCTACGGTGGCCTGCGAGGGGCCATCGCCTTCTCCCTGGGCTACCTGCTAGACAAGGACCTCTTCCCCACGAAGACCATGTTCCTCACTGCCATCATCACCGAAATCTTCTTCACCGTGTTTGTACAGGTGGGTACTGGGCCAGTCCTTTAACCTGGTCCCAGATCTGATTTGTGCTGTCTAAGCACCTCGTCACGCCAATGTCACGCCAATAACCACAGTTGTCACGCCAGTGACCACAGTTGTCACGCCCACACGACCACAGTTGTCATGCCAGCCATGGTTGCCACGCCAATGACCATAGGAGTTGGCAAGACGGCACAAAAAGAGCTGGTACCTGGCTAGCAACCCTCTAATTCTGCTTATGTCTTCAGATTTATAATGAAATCGAAGGCACTCTTTAAATTATGGCAAGTTAAAAAGACTATCAGATAAAATGTGTCACTGAGTGAACACTAAATATAGGAAGTAGGGCTGGGCGATATGGCCAAAATCTCATATCCTGATATAGGTCATTTCAAATCCCGATAACGATACATATGACGATACATTTCAATGAATAAATAGTTTATATAAAATGACCACATGTAAAGGCCTATTACTTATTACATTTAGAATTATACTCAACAAATAAAAGGTATTTGGGTTGAGTGTTAGCACCAACTCACGAAACCCCCGTTTCTCGACCGTGTAAATTGGGGCCATGTCTTTGCAGATGTAAGTAACGGCAGCTGTTATCTCCTTCCATCGTCGTGATTCTTTTCCATATGGTGAGCCGCGGGCAAAAGCCTCTTGCAACGTCTGAGTCGGGGGTTTGTTTGAGCACTTGACTGTACTTTTTTGGGTCTCATCGGTAGATTCTGTCCGTACTGTTTCACATGATTCTTACGTACGTGGTATAAGAGGTTAGTGGTGTTTGAGCCTGTTGTCGGTACCGGCATATTGCATATTATGCAGAGGACGGTTTTCTGGTCCGTGTCAGACTTTTCATACCCAAACCATGTCCATGCGACCGAAGTAGCCCCTCATTTAGGTACGAGCTCCGTGTCTCCGTGCTCTGCGTCACGTTCACTCTCCTCCATGTTTGTTTGTGTTGCAAATTTCCTTCCACACGCAAAGCGACGTCCAATTGACGAAAAATATTGCCGTGAAGAGTGTGATTTCCGACACAACGACATAAACGACAGAGCATAATATTAAACGACAGACGTTTTTCTACCGTCACACGATATATATCGCCCAGCCCTAATAGGAAGTTGACTATATTAGAGTGCTTTTGGGTCAAAATGGGTTGCTTTGCTGCTACATTGTGCAGTTGCTCTCTTGTCCCTAGTATATTTTAAGGCCTAAAGTGTTCAATGATTTTCATGGTTTGTTTGCACCCATTGCTACTGTATGCTAGTGTGACAAAAGGTCACTGCAGCTACTACTTTGAAGCACACACACACACTCGCGATCCATTTGAAGCTCCGTGCGTCAGATATTCCCCAGTCCTGCTGAGCAAACTCATCTTACAGTGAAGCTGTTGATGCATGCTGAAGTTCTAGGACACTCGTCATCTGGCAGAGTATCCCCAAAGTGGCAGCTACTAAAATAAAGCCTTCTATAAGCCTTTTGTGAAACAAATGTCTTCAGTAAATGTTTCACTCAGTGCTGGCAGTCTGGGATGGATTGGGTGTGTGCGTGCGTGCTGGCAGTCTGGGATGGATTGGGTGTGTGCGTGCGTGCGTGCTGGCAGTCTGGGATGGATTGGGTGTGTGCGTGCTGGCAGTCGGGGATGGATTGGGTGTGTGCGTGCGTGCTGGCAGGGGTATTTTTTAAGGGCCAGAGTCTGTTGTCATCCACTTAGGGTATAATAGTTAACCAGATAGACTTAATCTCCTTATGAGAGAGAATGATACGCTAAAGCCAACACACACACACACATACACACACACACACACACACACACACACACACACACACACACACACACACACACACACACACAGTGGAATAGGATCAAAGAGATTGATAGAACCAGTATGCCAAATGGTATATTAACCAGCACTGATAAATCCTTTTCCCAGCACGCCTCAGTCGTAGATGGAACGGCCTTGTGCACAATCCACCAACCGCCTGCGCATAACTTCATTTACATGCAAATGTTGCTTGACTGTCTAAATACACAAAATGGATGCAGAATACAGTAGCTCTGGAAATAAATGACATGAAAGTCTCCCCTCAGCCAGTGCTTCTCTGTGCAGTGACTTTGAAAGGAAGAGTAAACACCATGCACACGAGTGGAATGTGTTGAAATGGACATTACAGGCTTCTGTTGGGTCGCTGGTGTCTCGTAGATTTTAAAGATGGACATTTATCATTTGTTCGTCAGGATCACAAATGTTACCGTAGTAACCTCTCCCTTCTCTCTCTCCCTCTTTCTTCTCCTCCTCACCCTCTCAGGGCATGACTATCAAACCCCTGGTGGACCTGTTGGCCGTGAAGAAGAAGCAGGAGGCCAAGCGCTCCATCAATGAGGAGATCCACACCCAGGTGACCTTTAACCCCCGTCAACCCCCTCACATCCTGGCCTGTCCTTCTCTAACCGCTCCTCTGTAGCCGGACCACCCATCAGACAAGTTCATTTCCTCCTGGGATATACGAGCTCTGGGCCCGTATTCATAAAGCGTCTCTTAGTAAGAGTGCTGATATTTTAGGATCTACATGGCTAAACTGATCCTAGATCTGCACTGCTACTCTGAGACACTTTATAAATACAGGCCCACAGGCCCTGGTCAGGTTATGACATTTTCAGTACAAGAGCAAGAAACTCACTGAAGCTACACTGCAAGGCTGGTCTTGTTCACCTTAATTGTCTAACCAGCTTGTCCTGTAAAATGGGCTGTTGCATTAATGGCTGTGGTTAAATGAATGATTTGGTTATTTCAATCTGAGGGATGTCCATTTAACTTTGAAATTAAGTATCTGTCCAGACTACAGTACTGTCATTATATGTTGCATGCCAAATATTGCTCTGCACTCCCCCCCCCCCCTATCTGCCATTAATGGAATGAACTTCTTCTAATGTATTTTGCCTTGCTGGGTGGTTTTAATAATGGAACGCAGCATTCCCCTGCTTCCTCTTAACTCAGACTAATTAAACTTCCTGCATTGCTCCATGGCTCCCAATGGACCATCCTCTCATTCTCCACTGTCTCCACTGACTCATCCACCATGGTTGCCAGATTGGCAAGTGAAATCCCCCTGCGTAGGCCTGGCTTCCTCTGATGCTACTGATCATTCGCTCTCTGCCCTCGAGTGGCCACTGAGCAGCACGGCACACCGTCACTCGGTAGCTCCTGTTGCTAATAATAGCCACAGAATAACGGCACGGCACGTACTTCACACACACACACACACACACACACACACACACACACACACACACACACACACACACACACACACACACACACACACACACACAGTGTCTCTCTACGGGGCTCTGTTGGTTCTCTGGTGCACAGAGGAGCGATGAGTCACCGGCGCTCTAGGCTAGATGCCCCGGTTACCAGCTTATAGCTTCTTCTCCAGTGTAAATGGCAGTGATGAAAATGAACAGAGCGGTTCTAGGACTCCTGGAGTACACCGGGAGTGGATGAGGGTGTCTTAAGAGCCAGGTGGAGTCCCTCAGGGTTTTAATGTCAGAACCATTGTGTTTGTGGTCTCACAAATTGGTCAGTAGGTTGTTTGTTGAATGGATATTTGTGATTGCAGTTGTTTTGCTCTAGAAAGTCTATCTCTTGCCTAGTTGGCACCTGGGGCTGACCCTGACGTACTGTGTGTCACCTCGCCTGAGGCTTTCATTCATCTATTGTGAGAAATTGTGAAGTTTTCTTCTACCAGAGGTAGAACTGATGCAGAAACGACTGTCGGGAAAGTCCCTTCGCTGCCCGAAAATATTGCTATGCATGTCGATTTCGATGCGAATTGAAGTAAATTCAGTGGCACGGCCAAACTGCGTGTTCCCATAGCAACTCTGCATGTCAAACTGTCCCTGTGCAGAACTATCACAGCAGTGGCCATAATCAAAATACAGGAACAAAACTGACCACCGACTGAACGTCAAACTGTCCCTGTGCAGAACTGTCACAGCAGTGGCCATAATCAAAATACAGGAACAAAACTGACCACCGACTGAATGTCAAACTGTCCCTGTGCAGAACTGTCACAGCAGTGGCCATAATCAAAATACAGGAACAAAACTGACCACCGACTGAACGTCTCTGCTTCAATCTGTGAGTGTGATGGACATCATCTAGGCCTAATGCGCTCTCTATTGCCCAGATTGTGGCTAATTCCTGTTGCAAGTGGGAGAATCTCCGTGGGGAAAAGGCTACTTAAGGGATAATCCAAAAATGACAAAATGTTGGCCTGTGTGATGTGGAAAATATACTTTTCTGGACTATTTACCTGTAATAGAAACACAAAAAGTAGTAACAGATTAGGCTTGGTTACACTTTTCACTTCCCATTTTCAAAGCTTTTCAACTATCTGTTACGCTTGTTGGTTAGCGTAGAAACAATATTTGGACGTAAACGTTGTTTTCTCCCCCCTAGTTCCTGGACCATCTGCTGACTGGCATTGAGGACATCTGTGGACACTACGGCCATCACCACTGGAAAGACAAGTACGTAGCAAAGGGTCACGGTGACAAGCGCTGTATATATTTTTTACCCTGTAATAAAAACATTTGATTACCTCTTATTCTTAGGTTGAAGATCCTTAACGTGACAACTTTCTATTACACAGTTCAGTCATCTCAGTTTGTAGTCTATTTCCCTTCTGTTTGACTTGAACAAAGATCCCAAGGCTATCTCCGTAACGTGGCGGTGAAGCTGCGATCCACCAGGCGTAGTAGCAGCTAGCACCTTAAGTGGATTATCTTCCAGAACAGATGGTTGTCCTTCAATGAAACCATCCTGAACCCAATAATGTGATGGGGATCATAAAGCATCGCCATACCTAACCGAGTGAACCTCAGTCGTTTTGTGCGTTTTCCTTCCCTGTGCAGTATTTACCCACAACAGTATTACGTTTGAACAGCCTTGGGCGTTTTATGTGGCAGTTACTCTCTCAAGAGAACCACGTGTAAGATTTGTTCAGACATCTCTGTAAGACGATCACCCGACAGTTGTCATATTTCACCCTCAGATCCAGTTTCCAAACAGACTTTAGAGCTTTGAGATAACACAATGTCTAACTGGATCGATCTCTGGTGTAGAGTCCCTCCTTGGATTTAGAGCATTATGATGAAAACACTGGGCTCATCCTACAGCGCTCTGTTTTCACAGTGTGTGTTCCTGCCAGTGACAACACTGTCTCCAATGTTGTGTGTGTGCTCTACTCATGTTCAAGAGCTTTTCATCAATTCACCTTTGTAAGGTTTTAATGAGGCTGGTAATGGCTGTGTAATATAGTGGGGCAAGACATGGAGGCAATGGGATAAAAGTGCTCGAAGGTTGACTTGTTTTCTTGTCTCTCTCGATCTCTCCCTCTCTCCCCGCAGGCTAAACCGCTTCAACAAGAAGTACATAAAGAAGTGCCTGATAGCGGGCGAGCGCTACAAGGAGCCGCAGCTCATCGCCTTCTACCACAAGATGGAGTTCAAGCAGGCCATCGAGCTGGTGGAGAGCGGCGGGGGCGTCAAGCTGCCCTCCGCCATGCCCTCGCAGGTCTCCATGCAGTGAGTGCTCCACCCTCTCTCCCTCTCCAGCTCCTTTTAGCTCACCAGCTCCACACTTGATAGCCATTTCCACATTGTTGCGTTAGCCTACATCCGCGCAAGCCTGTGTGTGTGTGTGTCGAGCGCCAGAGAGGTTTGAAAGTCAAGAGGCTGAACTAGCAATTACTTCCTGTAAATAACTGGTATGGGAGAAAGTGCCTGAAATCTTTCTCGTGGGTGTTACAGGAAGTAATTTCTAAGTGAGTTAGAGCTTGGTAATGGCCAGGAACAAGCATAGTTATCCGTAGAGCCGCAGTCGACATGTCTCTTGTTTTTCTCCGTCCTCTCTCCCAGGAACATTCAGCCCAAGAAGCTGCCGCCCGCTGTAGCAGAGCGGGCCCTGCCTCAGTTCACCAAGGGCCGTGAGGAGGAGATCAGGAAGATCCTCAGGAGTAACCTGCAGAAGACCCGCCAGAGGGTGAGCGCTGATATAGGATCAGATTTCCCCTCCGCTAATCTGAGGGGTAACATTAGGAGGGCAACTGCAAAGCTGATCCCAGATCTGTTTTCTTTTTTTGCGATTTGGGGTTTGCTCTCAGCTAGTAATTTAGGAATTCAGATGCTCACTCTGTTTGTAAAGAGAGAAGACAATTTTACATAATATAATATATGCCATTTAGCAGACGATTTTTATCCATAGCGTCTCAGTCATGCTTGCATACATTTTACATACATCACATTGCTTTGTTTGCCATTTCCTCATTAGTATTGTCAAACGTTAAATCTCTTAAGATTATAGTACTAAAGTAGTCATAAGCCTGCATCATCATGAATACAAGTGTGCATTGTTGCTGTGTGGTCCTAGCTTAGACCTCCCTGTCCCGTGGTGTGAGTTGAATGAATGTGTTTTGTCTCTCCTTCCTCCCAGCTGCGCTCCTACAACAGATCCACTCTGGTGCCTGAAAAGTGTATTATTATTATTATTATTATTATTGTGTGATCCTAGCTCTATCTTATTCCTGTCCCATAGTGTGTGTTGTGTGTGTCGTCTCTCCCTCCAGCTGCGCTCCTACAACCGACACACTCTCATGGCCGATCCTTTCGAGGATGGATGGAATGACTTCCTCCTGAAGAAGCAGAGGATGATCGAGCTAGAGAAGAAGGTAAGACTAGCAGACTCTCCTAGCCTGCTTAAACCAGATTGAACGCTGCGTTCACCATTGTTCTGCTCACTTAGTCTGGAATTCCACTAATTCAGTTCAATAGAACTATATTTATCCCCTCAAGGGCAAAAGATACATAAATAGACGGATACACGGGATCCTCCCAAAAGTAACCGGTCCAAACAGCCTATTCTCTGAAAGAGGGTGGATTAAGGATGGAAGCCCACGTGGCCAAACTCTGCTCTTTGGATTTGGTCAAAACATTTATTCTACTGGATGAAACAATGAAATGTAGCAAAATAAGTTTTGGAAGCCATGCTAAGACTCCCCCAGACAGAGAGAGAACTTCAACAGACAACCAGACACAAAGTTCTCTCATTACTCACAGTTGTAAACTTTTTTTTAAACAATCGCATTAATTTAGCCTAACTATTATGGATTTAGTCAAAGTGTTCCATAAATTGCCCCCCCTCCACTCAATTAATTTGCCTGACACAATCAGTTCCTGATTAATTTATGCAGCTTTGTGGCCCGAAGGCCAACTTGCATTTAATCAGTCTTTAATTATGTAATGAAAATGGAAGCAACATCTTGATTAAATAGAACTGTTTGATTAAAAAGGACACTGTGGACCGAGGACTCTGCAGATCCTAGCAGAATTGTTTATTTGGAAATGAAGTAACATTTGAACTGAATAGAACTTTTTAAAAGGACACTGTAGAGTGGAGGAAAACGCTGATCCCAACAGACCAGTAAACACAATTTACTGACCTGTCAAACTTTAATCGCACTTTTGTATTCAAGATGTGTTTTGGTTGGGCTTTATGATATTGGCCTATCTAGTGTTTGGAAGTATTGCTGTAATGCATTGATTTCTGTATTGCTGACCTCACTAAAAGAATTTCCATTAAAATGGACAATAAAGTATCCTATTGTATGGTAAATAATATGGCTTTATGGCACTATGCTTTAATCTAAAGTGACTGGCAATCGCCGACAATTCATATACAGTATTCACTACGTGTGTCTGATGCGGGAAATCGAACCCACAACCCTTGTATATTGAAAGGGTTGCTTGTGTGTGCCTGTGAACAGATGACAGAGATGAGTAACTACCTCACAGTCCCTGCCGCACCTCCCGACTCCCCCACCATGTGCAGAGCCAGACTGGCCTCAGGTGAGTCCATCCTACACCCACATCACACCCTGACGCTCCCTTTTTTTACACTATCGTGCCAACCCATCCCATTACTGGTCTGGCGCTGATATTTCTTTTCAAATGGTCCTTTCCAGCATGGTTCCAGGAACTATGGTGGTTGTGTAACCAGGCTGGCTTGGCTCGGTAGTGTGAATCAACACTTGCTTTTGAAGCAACAGGAAAGATGATGGAAACAGACTTGTTCCATCGCAGACCTTTTGGGTACCTTTGCACTTTATCACTTAAATATATTTTTTGAGTCGAGAGGAATGCATTTGGCCCATACAGGAATGCATGTAGTATACTTAGTTTGGCCAGATTGCTACAGTTTATAACGTTTAAATGGCTGCCAGTGATTCTATCTACAGAATGTAATTACATTACTCTGTTATACAGTAGGCTGCTCCACCTTTTATTGTATTTCAACTGGAAATATGTTTACATGTGTAAGTTGGCATGTAAAGCAGCGTTGCGCTTGGTTTTATTTTAGACAGGGATTTCAAAGCTGAAAAGGCAGGGGCCAAAGTCATTCCAGGTATGTAGTACAGTTCTAGTGAGTGTAGAAGGTGATGGGCTGCGGCGGCCAATTGCCTCGGCCACAAACTTACTGTTTACACATGTAACTGTTGCTTGCTTCCATTTGTAAATGCAATATGCATGATTCTAGCGTGCATTTTTCATGTGGTTGACATGATCAGGTTACGGAATGATCCAGCACCACAGTTGTGGTGTAATTGTTAGTGTTTGATTGTGTATATATAAAAATAAAAAAATAAATGTGAGTGTTCTTGTGACTTTGTGAATGTGTATTGTATATCTATTTTTGTTCGGGAAACAGTTTAAGTATTTGCTCTAGTCAGGGTTGGCCAATCCTAGTCGTTGAGAGGCACAGTGCTGTTCTTGGCCAGCTCAGCACTAGCACACCTGCTTTTACTAAACAAGCCATGCCATGACGCTGTGGAATGTTCAGAAATACAGATATATGGAACAAACATACACCTGACGTGTAGAATAGGAATCAGGTAAGCTCTATTCATGACATTTCTATCTGCGACGTTACACAGCGTTTGCCTACTCAACGTGCCCTTTGGTTGGCCTCCCCTGTTTTGGAGTAATGTACAGTACGCTAACCCTTTCCTTGCCTGCCCCGCGCAGACCCCAACGCCTTCTACAACATCAAGGCCTCTTCAGACGGCGTCCCCACCATCCAGGTGGACCTAGCCTCCCCCCAGTCCCCGGACTCTGTCAACATGCTGAACGAGTTCTCCAAGCGGGGTGCCACGGACCAGGGCCTGGGTCAGAGGGAGGGGGCCGACCGGGATGAGGACCAAGGCCTGATGATGAAGCCGTCCTCGGCCGGGAAAGAGGAGAAGGGAGAAGAAGAGGGGGGCAACAAGAACCCAGGGCTGATGAGGTGTCTGAGTGACCCGGGCCCTAGTAATGAGGACGAGGAGGATGAACCATTCCTTCCCTAAAAAAAACAACTAGCTCCTCCCATTGTGAGGAATAGGGAGGGGTGTGGTTGCAGCAGCTCCTCCCCCTGAGCGGGGGCACTACAGGGGAAAGGTCCACCTCCTCTCATTCCACCACCACCTCATTTGAGTTTGCTATCCCATTGGTTGAGGAACCAATGAAGCCAAAACTGTTAAGAAAGGACTTAGGAAATAACTTGTTTTATGAACCAAAAGAGAAAAGGAGACTATAGCCATCTATAGCCATCTTTTTTCAATAGTTGTCATTGCTCTTTTTTCATTTTTTAAGTGATAGGAAGGCAGTCGCCGCCTTGGGTCATCTTGGGTTTGGTGGGAATTAGCCCGAGAGACGGGGGAACATAATTATGCGTTACCAAAGGTTTGGACTGGTGACAAAGTTCCACATTTGTTTTCATAACCTTTACGATCGTTCTTCTACTTTCAAGAAAAGTCAGACACTTAGAGTAAACCCCTTTTCACTAGGTGCATTTTTATCACACAATTAACCACTTAACTGCTTCTTTTGAATTTCAGGGTTAATATGAGACTGTTGTTTATGTGGTTGTCTTTTGTCATCGTTTGTCATTCAGCTGGTCAGGGTTTTACTTGGTGCTGTACACAGGATGTACTCCACGCTGGATGTAATGTTTTCACTGTGCTAAACTCAATGGACCTCTTTCTTCAAGGTCTCGCCCTAAAGCTAAGGAATGTGCCAAGCGCAGACTTGGAAATGTTGAGATGCAAACCCTGGCATCGCCGCTTCAAGCATCGCCTCTCTATTTGAATCGAACGTACAACATCGCCAGCATCACCGAGACGTGTATGCTGTGCAGTATAAGCTCTATTTACATAAAATAAGGATTGTGATGCAACACCAGGAGATGTGTTGATCTTGAATGGACTTAACTCCCCTATATAAGCCAATCCCTAAAATCACACCAAATACTCTTATCCTCCTGACACCCAGCCAAAACATTTTTTGGAATGTCTTCATTTTGTGTTTTGAGTTACAATAATTTACAAAGACAAATTTGTTTTGCGCTGTAGTGGACATAAAGAAACGGTTGATAGTAAATATAAAAAATGTATATTACAGTAGGTAAACATAGTTGTCACATCCTGATGTCCTCTACAAAGGACATTTTTAATGTGAAAAAAGGATTACACTGCTCTGATAACTCACCAAATTATTTCTAAGATATTTACTAGAAGCAATTTGATTATCAAACTCACAAAATTTTATTTCACAACTACACACACTTATCTTCTTACCACAACATATGCTAATTGTGTTGGCAGCCATTTTGAAAATCCAGGAAGAGAAAGTTATCCAGGTCACACCCCCACTCATGTGATATCATTGAAAAACCCAGAATGTCCTCTCAGGTACAACGGGACTTAATACAGTGGCATGTCAAAGAGAGTGTACAAAAATGAATTGGTGGGTCTCAGGAGGATATGTTCCCTTTAAGAAAATGCTCTAGTATGGGCCATTTCAGAACCATTTTGTGGTGTTTTCTCCATATTCTCTTGCCGGTAGTCGCATCTTACAATTCATCTTACATCTTATGGGTTTGATCTGTTCTTTACTCTCTTGCACCTTATTTACATCAACTGTTTTGACATTTTTAAAAGACCTAGTTGCCAGTTTAACGTTCCCCATTGGTTTTTAGCACTCCCCTTTTGAAAATCTCGTGACATTTTGGGTTTTAGGCATCACTGTAAAGGATGTGAGGAGACTATGGATCTTTATCGTCTAACCACCTCAATGGCCAAGAATATATAATTCATTTAACCTTTTATTTATCCAGGTGAGTCAATTAAAAACTAATTCTTACACTCTGACTACACCGGCTGTGCATGCGTCCACCATTGCGCGTATGTTTGTCGATCCACACCAGACACGCGGGTTAAAATATCAAAACCAACTATGTTCATTTGGGGCAAGTCGAAACACACATGGCACATTTAGCCAGCTAGCTCTTGCTAGGTAGTTTGTCCTAGGAGATGGACATTGGGTTGTAATTGTACCTGACATGCATATTGTCCTTTTTATTAGCTGGTTCTTTGTATAATTTTTGACCCGGTGTGTTTCTCTACTCCGACGTTTAATCCATCGATTAAAAAGGGAAACCTAGTTTGTTTTTAGTTTGTTATCTTTAGTGAACCTCTCCTCGTTTTGTGTCTCAAGCTTTCGCGTGGGTTTGTATCTTCCCGATATCCAATAAGGAGGGGACTTGCAGCGCAACTCTAATAGAACAAAGTTGTATTTTAGCACTTGGCTACGCAGACCCTTCGTCACACGAGTGAGCACCACATGGCCGGTGAGGTTTCCATGTTATTTATCATGATGGCCTGGAGATACAGGTATGAGGACATGGGCAAAACTAGCTATTCAATGCAGTATATTGGTGTAAAATGTGCATAGCGATTTATATTGATTATAACCATTTTAATTGAACGATGCCCTTTAAAGCAAATGCCATGCTGTAATGTCGACGCAAACGAAGAGGTCATCGCTCCTCTGCTAACATTGAGGTCTATAACCATCACGGGCAGTGCGCTAGCTAGTTGTAAGCAAATTCACATCCGAACGCAAGAGCCAACACCTATTCTGCTCGCACAACAGTGTAAAGCTAATCTAGGGTTTGTGTAAGACAATGAAAACCTTGACATGTACAGTATATGCTTGTATAGGTATTATGTATACAGTACATTGCTTCTCTTTTCTACACAAAGCCATACGATCAATAGGAACAATTGAGTAATTGATTTGATTTTGATTTCAAAAGACCGTTAGCTATATGGTCAATGTGATTACTGTTGCCCCTCAACCCACCTACTGTATAACCATCTTAGATTTGTAGCATGAGTGACAACTTTAGCTGGAGTCTAACTGTCTCAACTAGAGAAGCCTAAGATGTCCAAGACCATGGCCTAGTTTGCTGATTGTCACCTTCCTCTCCGACCTCCGTGTGCTGTCACTTTACGCCCAGAAAGAGAGAGAGTCTCGTTACAGCTGAGGAGAGAAGGGAGGAGAGAGAGGGGTCTCGTTACAGCTTAGGGGAGGAGAGCGAGAGGAAGGGAGAGGTGCACGGTGGTTACTGAGGTTACAGTAGAGAGGGGAACATGAGGACGGTGTAATGGCGTGCTTCTAAGAAACCGTGGCCACTCGCGCACATAAAGTACTACATCGTGTGTGTGTGTGGGTGGTGTTCTCCTTTCATGTCCCCATTCCCTCACATGGGCATTGCAGTGACGGGTACTTGTAGGTTGAGTCCAGGAAAGTAAAATATATCAAGCGTCTCACTTTCTTCACTGAAACCAAATTGAATGATGTGTTGAAATGTCAGAGCTTGTTGTAAAGGACAGGCTGCTTCGGCTGTGAGAGTAGACGAGGACAAGGTCTTATTGATCAGAGAGGGGTTTAAAATGAAGCTTTACGGAATGATTGACATTTGATACTTCCCTGGCAGATTTTTCTCTCCATTGTATTGTTATTTAAACGACACCAGAAATCTAGTATAGTATGAACATGACATTTACAAGGTTTCCGAAACGGGTTATGTAAGGGCAGCCATAGAAAGTCAACTTTAGCTTGGAAACTAGCCCTGGAAACTGTTTCTAAAAATTTGCCTTAGTGCTAGTGGAAGAGCAGTTTACTTCGAAGCTTTCCCATTGCACTTTTATTTGGCCACCACTTAAAGACCGTCAATGGTTTCCTGCTGGAAAGGAGGAACTACTGTTATCGTTAGTGTTCAGAAGACCGATCTTTAAATTTATACTGAACAAAAATATAAATGCCACTTGCAACAATTTCAAAGATTTTACAGAGTTACAGTTCACATGAGGAAATCAGTCAATTGAAATCAATTCATTAGGCCCTAATCTATGGATTTCAAATGACTGGGAATACAGATATGCATCTGTTGGTCACAGATAACTTGAAAAAAAATGGTCCTCATGATGGGCCTCAGGAATTTGTCACCGTATTTTCGAGCATTCAAATTGCCATTGATAAAATGCAATTGTGTTTGTTGTCTGTAGCTTATGCGTGCCCATATCATAACCCCCACCAACACCATGGGACACTGTTCACAACATTGACGTCAGCAAACCACTCGCCCACACAACACCCTACATATGATGTGTGGTTGTGAGGCTGGTTGGGCGTACTGTGAGAAATTCTCTAAAACGACATTGGAGGTGGGTTATGGTAGAGAAATGAACATTCAATTCACTGGCAAAAGCTCTGGTGGACATTCCTGCAAGTCAGCATGACAATTGCACACTCCCTCAACTTGAGACATCTGTGGCATTGTGCAGTTTTGTCACAACACATTTTAGTGGCCTTTTATTGTCCCCAGCACAAGGTGCACTTGTGTAATGATCATGCTGTTTAATCACCTTCTTGATATGCCACACCTGTCAGGTGGATGGATTATCTTGGCAAAGGAGAAGTGCTCACTAACAGGGATGTAAACTAATTTGTGCACAAAATCTTTGGCAAAATAACATGTTTTGTGCGTATATAACATTTCTGGGATCTTTTATTTCAGCTCATAAGACTTTAAACCAACACTTTACATGTTGCGTTTATATTTTTGTTCAGTGTAGTTGCCCGGTACATGTAGGCTATCTTAAAATCAAATTCAGGGTGTTTCTCACCAACCATATTGTGCACCAATGGTTTAAACACAGATTTTTCCATCCAAACCGTTTTTGTATCGAAGCAAGCCCTGGTTGGTGTCTGAAAATCATGCAGTGTGTTTGTAACACTCTCGGCATCGTTGTGTTTTCGTTCCTTGCAGACAACTAAATCTCAAGCCATACAACCTGTCTAGGGACTTTAATATTAATTTGTGTATGACAATGCTATGTCTGTCACGTTGCAGCAGCCTTTTGTTCAATACTTCCTGTAGGGAAGGAAGGTGAAGTGGCTTCAATGTCTTGCTTCACTCATTTCCTTAATTGTTCAAATGCAAATGGATTTTTGTTTCCTTTCTCAGATCCACGCTGAATAATTTTTCGCATTTAATGGATTGTTGAAGCTATGTCTGTATAAATTCTCTGGCCTCGTTTGGAAGTGGGTTCATGGAATCGCAAGGAGGAGGGTATTTGTTACCCAGGACTAAGTTTGGCCATGCTTGTGGTTCTGTCTGCGTTATGCGTGCTTTACATGTGTTTAATTGCATTTGTATAATTGCTGCTACATGTGATTTTTCCATTCGGTTCACATGCTTTATTTGGGTTCCTTTGCATTGTATTTCTTCATGTGGTCTACGATGTGTTAATGTGCTTCATTTGGGTTCATTTGCTTTATAGTGCTTCTAGTACTTTATATTCGGTTCACATGCTTTATTTGGTTTCATACACTTTTTACATTGGCTCCATGTGCTTTATATTGCTTCATGTGCTTGACATGGGTCTATGTGCTTTTTAAAGTCACTCCATCTTATGGTTGGCTGCCTTACTGGAACCGAACCAGACTGACATTAGAGACCAAACGCTTCTTTCATCCAAACGAGTGTCGTTACAAAGTGATTGTTCTCCTTACATTGATAGGTTGGAGCACTAGATCATGGGTATGAAAATAACCTTGATATAGGACTATGATGGTTGACAATCTGTCAGAGGGTCATGTTTATTATGGCCTGACCCGTTACTGGCCGTAGTGTAAAAGAGCTGTCTTGTTTTCTTTTCTCCTGCTGAGAGTCGACAGGTGGTTGGACTTGAATAATTATTCCACAGTCATCATTTGCATATGTCCAAAGGGATTTGATTGTCAAAAAAAAAGAAGTGATTTCACTCCTGAAGTGCACATGTGGATATATAACATCTTGATTAAACATACTGCAGCCTGGTACATTTATAAGCGATGAACAATGTATGTAGACTTCCTTTCCTTACCTCTGAGTCTGTAACAATTTGCCACGCCATATTGATAAAAGCACTTTAACCGATACCTTTAACTCTAAAGCAAGAGCAATAAGTACGGGTATTTTGGTCACACAGGCTTTGCATGGCTAGTGTATGTGTGGTATACTAGTTTACGGTAAGGTCAGGTGCGAATTTGGATCCGTCTATGCCAACATGCAAGACAGAGAAGCAGGGAAGCAGTTTAACTTTGACTTAAATCCGACTAGGATGAATGCTTTTCTTCGTGAATTCCCTTGCTCTGCTACAGATGCGTCCACAGCATGGCGATTGTATTGCCCACCAGCCACTCATCTGTTGTTTTTTACCTAGATCTCTTTTTTTCTGTGTTAATGTCGGCTAATTGATCTCCAGTGATTTGCAATGTGTACTTCGCAATAATACAAATATTTTATTTTCTATACAAGTGAATTCAAATCTATAAGTCAATATGTTATATAAATATATAATGTTACTGTAAAACATCAGACTGTATGAAAAATGACACTAGTGACAACTGTGCACTGTATTGTTGGTTAGCCTAGCTTAAGCATTCCAAACCTTGGATTACGAAAACAAACTAATGCAGTAATGTTGAAATGAAACAATATACCAAATTAAAGTTGTAATTTATCAAAATAAATGTTTCTCTGATACAATGTTTCTTTCTGCAATACAATTACTACTGATTCTCCAGTCAAAGTAGGCCTAATTTGCTTCAAAGGTCAGCTATAAAGAAAAAGGCTGGGCTTCAATGCAAGAGGTGTTAAAGCGTGCAGCAATATACAGCCAACAATGACTTTTTAAAGTCATTTCCATAACATTTGCGGAGATCACATTTATGGTAAACGCTGCCCATTTCCATTGAGTCCCGGCCAACGTACTCTACAACTACAGTACCAGTCAAAAGTTTGGACACACCTACTCATTCAATGTTTTTTCTTTATTTTTAAAAAATAGGGAGAGTAGCAACAGTGCTGAACTTTCTCCATTTGTAGACAATTTGACTGATGAACATCAAGGCTTTTAGAGATACTTTTGTAACCCTTTCCAGCTTTATGGAAGTCAACAATTCTTAATCTTAGGTCTTCTGATATATCTTTTGTTTGAGGCATGGTTCACATTACGCAATGCTTCTTGTGAATTGCAAACTCAAATTTTGTGAGTTTTTTACAAGGCAAGGCAGCTCTAACCAACATCTCCAATCTCGTCTCATTGATTGTACTCCAGATTAGCTGACTCCAATTAGCTTTTGGAAAAGTCATTAGCCTAGGGGTTCACATACTTTTTCCAACCTACACTGTGAATGTTTAAATGATGTATTCAATATAGACAAGAAAAATACAATTTGTGTGTTATTAGTTTAAGCACACTGTCTATTGTTGTGACAGACGAAGATCAGATAAAATGTTATGACCAATTTATGCAGAAATCCAGGTAATTCCAAAGGGTTCACATACTTTTTCTTCCCACTTCACTTCTGTATACTTTCCCAGTACATTATGAACATGTCATTCTTAATCTTTGCAGAAGGGGGAGTGATGTACCATCATATTACAGCAAACCTGTACAATAACTTTAGACAAAGTAAACAATGCACTTTGATGCATTTTCTCAAGGGTTTTGACAATTTTGTGAATCATTTCTTACTTTTGGAACAATACAGCACTGTGGATGCTTGGCCTACTCTAATTGGATGAGCTCCATTTGTTTTTGACCCTCCTAGAATGAATTGGCTGCCCCTGACAAGATTTAAATTAGCCTACATTCTCTGGCGTTGCAGCGAATTCGCAGTCATCGAGACTGCTAAATATGCAATACTAGCAACACATTTGACACTGTCGATTTATCCTGTCTATTTAGTCCTCTTTTGCTTGCCAAACGCCTTGCGTGAGGACCCACAATACTCTCCCGAATATGGTGGGACAAGATAAATGTGCTCTATTACCATGAATACACCCTGTTTATTTTCTCTTGATCACATTTTAATGTTGGAGTAGCTGGAATAATACATGTGACTGTTTGTCATATTTGATTATTTTTACATTCAGAAGAGCCAGGGAAAATAGTTTTAAAGGCAGGGTTTATCTGTCCAGCCTGAGAGACATAGGCAGGAATAGCCAGAAGATGGTGCTGTGCAACCAAAAATGGACTTGGGTTTTGCTTTTGGGTGAGCACTATCCAAGTATCACAGAGCAGGCGTTTACCATTTTAGATTGTATCCCATTGATATTTTATAACTACCTAGCAAACACGGACATTTAATCACTGCAGTTGATATGGAATAAGGTTTACAGTGTTCCAATTCCATTGGGTTAATGGTCTGTTTATTGCATTCTATTCTAATTTCTATGGTCGACATACCTGCTGTAAAGTATGGCTAATTGTTGTTTTAGCCATTAAAAAGCCATTGCTTGAATGTTCCTATCAAGAGTGTTTTGGAATTGAATTGAGCGTACCAAACAGCCTCTAGAGGTCTACTAAAGGAGTGTGTGGGTGGAAAATGTCTCTTCTCCTCTATTAGAGGATTATTTCCGCAGTTATCTTATTCCAACGCATGAGGACTAAACATTAGAGAAGGCTGAGAGAAACCTGTGGGGGGCTGTTAGCCCCTGGTCGATAACCATCACTCAGACAAAATGATCGCCTTGGTCAGTTGTGCATCCGAAATGAAGACCGGAAGCAAAGGAACAGGGCACTAAACTGACGCCCTGCAACAAAGCAGTTGGCCATCTAATTTGCCTGAATATTCTGAAATAATAACTTTGTTTTCAGAATCATAAGCTTGAAATGGGTATGGTCTAATTTATTCATCAACCAAAAACAAATATCTATGTTTAGCTTTTTTAATTAACCAGAAAATCAACTGTTATTCCTGGTTGTTTATCAAAGTTAGCTGACTAACTAATTGATCCTGCTTTAATGCCCCTCTGGTTCCAACAATAACCGTAATTAAATTGGACTGGGGTAGACACCAATGTCAATGATGGATTATTGATTTGCTGTGGATTACATTTACAAACATGCAATTGTCACATAAGCCACACATCTAAACAATGGGATTCAGAATCCCCCAACTGCCCCTGCTAAATAGATTTCTTGCCAGAAGGGTCACCATCCCTTTGGAAAACTCAATGTTCTTAATTGAAATAGAAATGGATTCCATTGAAAAAGAAGAGTTGGATAATCTGCTAATGGGATAATGGACTGAGACTCATGTTAGTCGGTCGTTGTTCTGGGCTAGTTTTTCATATCCGTCTCGAAGGACCATGACAAAGAGAGGGGGCAACAGACACATGCTTTACCAGTTCTGGTCCTTAAGAAGTTAGTGATGATCATTAGAAACCATGAGAGTTCAAGGATCACAGGAGGAACACCCCTTCAGTCATCACCAACACACAGAAGACAGACGGCACCATTTGAGGGCAGCCACAACAGCCCCAGCACGTCACCCCCGAGGCAACCTTTGGGTGGAAATAGGTGGGGGGGATGCTCACTGGGGTAAATAAGATCTAAATAAAACAGGATGGGGGTAAATAAGATCTAAATAAAACAGGATGGGGGTAAATAAGATCTAAATAAAACAGGATGGGGGTAAATAAGATCTAAATAAAACAGGATGGGGGTAAATAAGATCTAAATAAAACAGGATGGGGTAAATAAGATCTAAATAAACAGGATGGGGTAAATAAGATCTAAATAAACAGGATGGGGTAAATAAGATCTAAATAAACAGGATGGGGTAAATAAGATCTAAATAAAACAGGATGGGGGTAAATAAGATCTAAATAAAACAGGATGGGGGTAAATAAGATCTAAATAAAACAGGATGGGGGTAAATAAGATCTAAATAAAACAGGATGGGGTAAATAAGATCTAAATAAAACAGGATGGGGGTAAATAAGATCTAAATAAAACAGGATGGGGTAAATAAGATCTAAATAAACAGGATGGGGTAAATAAGATCTAAATAAACAGGATGGGGTAAATAAGATCTAAATAAACAGGATGGGGGTAAATAAGATCTAAATAAACAGGATGGGGGTAAATAAGATCTAAATAAAACAGGATGGGGTAAATAAGATCTAAATAAAACAGGATGGGGTAAATAAGATCTAAATAAAACAGGATGGGGTAAATAAGATATCATTAAACAGGATGCCATTGGATGTTCTTTGTATCTAATTGGCTGTTCGTGGGGAAAAAATTGGTCAATATCATAGTAATTACCAGCGGTTAAAACAAATCAGGGATCGATCTTGATGCAACTTGGAAATTCCATCCCCCGAAGTCAGAAGTCAAAGCTGCTAATCTGGCTCTCGAGGATCAAGGCACGACAACTGCCAGGATGAAAAACAAACAACAATTGACAGTGAGTATTTTAGTGACTATTTACAAGTTATAGCAACATATGAGTCTATTGAAATCTCCAGGGAAAAACACAACACCCTTCCTTTTGATCTTACCAAATACAACATGATGAGCAAAGAAAATCATTCCAGGCATTTTGTTTTCCTTCCGTTAATGAGACCTCGCAACCGTCGGATCTTCTGTTGAAAGGCTCTGAGAGACATTAGCTACTCCACATCAAACTAGCTGAAGATAACTCTTCCTGAAGCGTCCAATACAGCAACTATAACATCGACACATCAACCCCTGGGTCACAACAAGCCTCTCCGCTGTAAAGGTTTAAAAGAGCAGAATATTGACCAGCAAGAAATACAACCAGCCCCTAGTGTGTAAACCACTACCCCTGGACCAGATGAAAATAAGGGGCAGCCATTAATAACTGGCTGCTTGTCCACTTCAGCCTATCAACCAGACATGCCTGCCACACAGACAGGCCTGCCGCTACACAGCTCAGGACAGACGGCAGCACAACATGCTGGGAGGAACTATCTGGGCCTACCTATCATGATGGAGAACGTTCAACCTATGGCGGTGCCTGCACTGGCTTCACAAAGGAGGGACAATACATTTGTAAAATGATTGTGTTTCTGGGATGCAATGTCAATGAGTGTATTTCTTACGGAATTACACAATAGAGATTGTGGCTATAACCCAAGTTCTGTTGTTTTTAACCCTGCATATTTGAGAGTGTAGAGGGAGCGGTCAAAAAGAGAGAGGGGTGAATATGATGGGATGTAGCCCAGTCACTCATAGGGACTTTTGTGAACTTTTCGAGTGTTGGAAACATTTTAAACAAACTGTGGATGTTTGACTTAGTCTAATTTGATGTGCCCTATATTTGTTTTTGACACTTAAACACAGATTGTGTTGGCTGCCTTGCTAAAATTTAACTGGCATCCTGGCATAGCACTGCCAATTCACATTTGGAGTGTGAGATGGGTCATTCCACCGATTCTGTGCTTTTTTGAGAAGTGAAACTTGAAGAAAGAAAAAAAAAAGATTTTTATTTCATATTTAACATTCTGTGATAAAGAGCTCATGTTCAACTTCATAAATATTTTTTTCCCATCTCAAGAGGTTAAATAAAAAAGGACTATAGTAAGTGCCGAATAAAATCCACTCAGTATTTTTGTTAAACAGAAAACCCAAACATGGCAGCAGATCCACAAGGTCTGCCATGAGAGGTGACGGTATAGTTCCCTTAAGGAAAAGCACCTTTAGTAAATCCGCTTTCTCTGTGAGAGCTTCCCATGTCTGGAATACACTGCCATCAGACACACATAACTGCACCACATATCACACTTTCACAAAATGCATGAAGACATGGCTAAAGGTCAATCAGATTTGTGAACATAATCCCTAGCTGTGTATTGCCGCTTTCCATGTCTGTTGTCTGTAGCTTGTGAGGTGTGGAAATACTTTGTTGCTTTTATGAATTTTGTCTTGCTGCTTTTTGTTCTATGTTGCTCTGTCTGTATGCTACGTCTTGCTTGTCCTATGCTATGTCTTGCTTGTCCTATGTTGCTCTGCGTGTGCTCAATGATTGTCTATATTGTAATTGTTTTTAATAACCTGCCCAGGGACTGCGGTTGGAAATTAGCCGGCTGGCTAAAACCGGCACTTTTACTGAAACGTTGAAAAATAAAATAAACTCAAACTCAAAAATAAATAAACTCCAATAACAGGGTTGACGATTCCATCTTAAATCAGCCCAAAATTCCCTTATGACAGAGGGAATCAAAATCAAATCTTATTGGTCACATATTTAGCAGATGTTATTGCGGGTATTGCGAAATACTTGAGTTTCTAGCTCCAACTGCAGTAATATCTAACAAGTAATACCTAACAATTTGTAACGCTCGTCGTTAGGTGGAAGAGAGGAGGACCAAAGCGCAGCGTGGTATGTTTCCATATTTATTGGAAACACTTAACAACACGAACAAAACAATAAAATGAAACTAACGACGCTACAGACCTGAACATGTGAACATACAGACAACGAAGAACGCCATGAACAGGAACAATCACCCACAACCAAACAGTGAGAACAGCCTACCTAAATATGGTTCCCAATCAGAGGAAACGTGCTTTTACACTATGATCTGACTATTAGATGTTTAATGTTTCTTTATATTAAAACAAAGAAACATATATTAAAACATTAAATGTTTAATGTTTCACCATATTAAAACAGGAGTTCAGTTCACATAACAGGGTTGACTTTAAAAAGAGGGACAGACGTAAATGAATCACTAATCACAAAGGAATAATAATCTCCAGAAATGACTTTGTGAAAGCAACTAAATAACCAGGGCTCTATAATTATGGTGAAAACTTGGAGACATTCTGGGAATAAGTGGGTTCAAATGTTCCTAGAATTCACACAGGGTGCATGGAGGGACATTTTTTTACTTTAGCAAGTCTTTATTCATATTGAAAATCTGATGTATTGAATTATCCTTGTGGTCTATTTTAAACATATAGACCATATAACAGGCTTTTAAAATTAAATATCGGTGCACAATTTCTACTTAAAATATTAAAGGGACGCAAAAGGCACTCATTTCGTGGAATGACCCAAATATGCATAAGGGGCCTAGACCGAAAGCAGCGACACATTTAGGCTCCATCAATCTGTTTATTCATAATGCCGCAGTTAAATCGCCGTGACTCATTTGCCTGTCAAACGGCTTGCCGTGAGGACCCACAATGCTCTCTAATATAGTGGGACAAGATAAATGTGCACTATTTGCATGAACACTTCTGTTTATTTCCTCTTGATCACCTTTTAATGTTGGGAGTAGGTGTCCTTCGTGTGGAATAAAACCGTAGGCTGTTGAAGTCATTTTTATTTCCCATCATTTACAAACATGGCCGAAGGGATGGAGTAAAAATCATTTTGAGGGTTTTATTTGTCATTCCTGGAATACTCCTCAGGCTGCTACTTTGGAACCAGTTAAATGTTATTGTACTTTTGGATATAAAAACAAATACACTTTTTTGTAGGGCAGTCGGTGGCAGAGCAAGCACATTCTCTGAATAATACACATTGATGTGCAGTGAGGTTGCAAGATCAGTGAGTCTAGAGGAAGCCAGGCCAACAAAGTGATGTCCAATGAGATAGCGTTCATCCAGACAGGCTCAATGCCATGGCAGCAAGAGACCACATTTCCAAAAGACATAGGCAAGAGCAGCCAGAAGATGGTGCTGTGCCCTATCCTAGTACCACAGAGCAGACCTTTTAAAATGATCTTCCATTGTATTCCACGGGCTTGTTTGATTGAGAACTGACTGGCTAGCACACAAGGATATATAACCACTGCAGTTAAGTAGTAATAAGGTTCATTCCGTTTGCTTAATGGTCTGTTGGCAATAGCATTAGTGGTTTGCAATTGCATTTGTGCATTTCTAATTTCCATGGTCCATATACCTGCTGTAATGTATGGCTGGCTAATGGTTGTTTAGGTACTAAAAACAGTAAACCATTCTCCTCAAAATAATGTTTTGAAATTCATTTGAGCAAGCTAAACATGCACTGGACTTCAGCTGAGTTCCCAGCTTCTCAGTTATCTAGTCCAGCGTGTAGTAACCTGGATGAATAGGCCTGTAGACTAACATCGATTTGCAATTCGTGGTCCACTTAGGAAAATCCTGACTCACAGATCATTTTATATCAGCGTGTTGGGATTTGCACATGGTCATGAATTATCAACATATACTGTACAGTAGGCCTACAAACCCCCTAACTTAAGACCTGTCCTTGGAAGATCTGGACACGTAACGGATAGATGTCTGCGCAGCCACAGTCATGTTATGAATCGCACAATGTTGGAGATATTAAGGACTTTCCGACTCTCTCACAACATCTGCATGAGGAGGTCAGTTTGTCCTACACCGACCGTCTCCTTTAGCTCGCCCTCTATAGTTGTCCTGACACGCAGCCCTTGCTGGCTTCTCTCACACGTTAAGACTGTGCAGTCAGCACTACTATCTCTGTCTGTCCCTTGTGCAACAAGTCAAAATGGCCTCTTTACTCCCCACAGGATTGATTGGCGTAGTTGAGCTGCAAACCTCAGACCTGCTCTATATCCATTAGTTCCAGTGTCAGGGTTCATTTTCCCCGGTGCTTAAAAAAAGAAATAGCAGCGTCTGTGATATTATTAATCCAGACAACGCTGGCACAGGCCAATACGTCTCCACAACAAAACGGTTTGATGTGTTAGAATGAACACGACACCGAGATGGACTTTTTCCATTTGTGCCTCGCTTTGAACAATGACTAAAACCTTGATTCATTGGTAAAGGAATGATGAATGTTTGAATACGAGAACAAGGCGTACGTCTTCTAGTCAAACAGAAGAACAGCCCGACTCTGGAGGATAGACGTATTGATGGATCATTAAATAAGCCTCAATTGTAAAGTGATGTCTGCATGCCAAATCATAGATCTAAATGTAGAGGAACAGGAAAAGGAAGGCTAACAAGCAGAAGACTCAATTCTTTCTATATCATGAAGAGGTTTCTTTCCTGATGAAGTTTATATAATTGTTTACCCACTGGGCACAGCGTCAATTCAACGTCTATTCCACGTTGGCTCAACGTCATTTCATTGAAAAGACGTGGACACGACGTTGATTCAACCATTGTGTGCCCAGTGGGTAATGATTATAGAGGACAATATGACTCCCCTCTAAAGTGAGGAATGTATGTCCAGTATGTATTTTCTACGCACTAGTGATCCAATGTGTTCCTTATTCAGCCAATAACACTGTTTCCCATATGTGTCAAGGCTGTTTTGTGGATCCCCACAATTCACTATGCATGACATGATATGCATGCAGCGAACCCATCCACTCAGAACTGTACTGTTTCAACAACGAGAGAAAGCAAAGCACAAAGAGATGTACTTTCAAGGATACACTGAATGATACATCTGCTTGCAATGAGAGAGCTGGGAGTGTGTTATGTATCTCGTTTATCCTCATGATAAACTAGCCTGTCGCTGACCTACAGATCTCCGTGCCAACTCAACTGCAACTCGTACCATTGAGACACATTGATTAGTAACATTAGACTTGACTCCCAGTGTCATAACATTTTATGACACGGTAATAACCATGTCATATTGTCATAACAGCGGACATAACTTGTCATAACCTACTTTTTTTTATCTACTTTGCAACTACTTTGCGTGTTAGCTAACCCTTCTCCTAACCCTAACCTTAAAACCCTTTAACTTAACTCCTAACCTCTCTGGGATAGGGGGCAGTATTTTCACGTCCGGATGAAAAGCGTGCCCAAAGTAAACTGCACCCTAACCTTAACCCTTTAACTTAACTCCTAACCCTAACACTTAGAGCTAGCTATCATTAGCGTTAGCCACCTAGCTAACATGAGCAACAACAAATTGGAATTTGTAACATATCATACGTTAGCAAATGTTGTACCATATTGTACCACAACCCACTTCGTAACATGTACGAATTGCAATTTGTAAAATATTGTACGAATTGAAAATTGTAACATATCATAGAGAATGGATGATGAGATTCATAAATTAATATATACCATACAAAATGTAATATATACCATACAAAATGTAATATATCATACTAAATGGAGTGTCTCGGATTTACCTACAGAATAATAAGAAATGCTCTGAGACCAGGTTGCAAAGAAATACATGGGGTGATTGAACAGTTCATTCTCCTCTTTTGCTTTCCTCGCTGTAAATTACAAGCAGCTAGTCTGATTGAATTACATCTACAGTGGGATGTGTTGACAGTCAGACTCTGGGGTCAAATAGAGTGTGAGAATTACATAAACAACTGCTCAACACACATTTGAACATTATCCTGAGCCCAATGCCACTTAAGCAGATGTACCCAAGATTCCCCAAACCAAGCATTATTAGGCCCAGAGAGAGAGAGAGAGACTATAATATGTATTTTTGTTCTCCATGCATTATAGGTGTCCTGTAAACTCTTTGATGGTGCTCACCACACCCTCCCCATCTTCCAGTTGGTTTGAGAATGCTATGCATAGCTCTTTAGTTAAAGCTACCACCATGTTAATTGGGACCATTTATCTTATTTTGTCTCTGGACAACAGCATGTCTGCAATTTATCATCTGCCCTCCCCTCTCTTCTTATATGCAGAGGTAGAACTTTCCAAACTTTTGGCATGTGATTAGCATACTGTTTCTATGCAACGGAAGCACAATTCTTCATTACACATCCTATGTTGAATCTGGTCAATGTTACTACCTTTCATATTAGATGTTGTCTTATAATATCTATGGACTTAAACATCATTTTGGCAGTCTATTCGTCATAAAGACTATTTTGGCTACTTTGAGTTATTAATGCATGGAGTGGTGACCGGTGCCATGGATTATTACGTCCCTAGATAAAAAATAAAATAAAAAACACCTAAATGGCAAAAAATAATATAATAATATCTACAATCGTATTGATATATATGCCCCACCCAAACGGTAGGGTAAAATTAGATTATCCAATACTGCATTTTTGGGAATAGGACCACAGCCCTTTTGGTTCATAATTGACCGCCCAGAGAGCCCGATAAACCCCCTGCTGCTGGTCCTCCCTTCGACTGTGGGTTCGTATGCCTTTACCGTGTCTCCATCAAGAGAGCCCGAACAACCCACTCGGTTTAGCAACAGTATTCGTTTCACTCTAGCCTATATTTTATGTATTCTTTCTCCCGCTCTGCGCTGATGGCGAGCAAGCGGGCGAACACTGTACAAAAAGGGTGCGCACGAGAAGACAAACCCTAGACGGCGGGTGGAAGACACGATGTGTTGATGGGATTGAACTGCAAGCGGCACTATTTCTCTTGGATGGTTGGCTTTTAGTCTCCATTCTACAGATTTTTGGAAGCTAAAATACATTCGTGCGCGTACGCGACACCGTATTCGTTCACCTTCGCTGTGTGGGTTGTGTGCTGCGTATTCAGATATGATGAGAGACTGAAGAACGTGCCGATTTCTAACGGACGGTGGCGGCATGAATAAATATACGTGTTCATACAGCAGAAGCATCCGCCTACCTTACAGGATACAAAACCAGATGCTTGGGTTTCTTCGGTTATACACATCATTCTGTGACCTGCAACGGGGACCGCTATGAACGAACCTGCCGACAAAGACGCTCTACGCTTGCTTTTACCATCCGGTGATGTATTTTTCAATGATTGGCACGCCTTGGAATAATGAAGATAAGATCAACTTTACTTTGGCTTTGTGATGGGTGCATTTTAGGATCAATAGCCTACGTAAAGTAACGAAACATCTTGTGTCATTTTAGCGTAGATTTCCGCATATTCCGTTATTTTACATCCATCGATTTAGTGCGGATTACGCAAACACAAGTGGCATTTATTATAAACCTGTCTTTTTCTTTGTGAATGTGAGATATTGAAAAAAAAACTTAAAATGCCTATGCTATGACTGTCATGACCAATACCTGCTAATGTAAGGCACACATTATTGATCTCATTGCCAAACGTGATTGCTAAAATTGAAAGGTAAACTTTACCTATGCAGGTCCAATCGATTGCACGATAAGGAGAGTTGTGGCGATCAGTTTGTCACAGGGGTGTGTTTTTCAGCCCCTCATATCAACTTTTACACATGAAACCAGACACATAGGGAAACTTCCCAGCAGAGATAGTGTGAGAGTGGAGTGTTGTACAACCATTGTAGCCTATAGCCTACTGCTGAATAAGTTAAGGCAATCATAAAGAAAAACAATTTCAATGGTTTTCCGAAAGTTGCCCGGTGTGTCAGCATCGGGCATGGGTCTTCGCCTATCCCAGAAATTCGTCTTTCTACTTTTTCTCTCGGGCTTGGTAACTCTGTGTTTCGGGGCCTTATTCTTCTTACCTGACTCTGTCCGTTTGAAACGTATTTTTCTCTCAAAGACGGAGAGCCAACCAGTAACGGTAGGGTCTGAAAATGATGTAAGGGAGCATCTTAAGAAGGAAGCAAAGGACCCAGAACATCTCCGGGGCATCACCTCGGCCAAAGGGGAGACAAGCACAAAACTCAAAGCCTTGAGCCGCAAGCCCTCTGTCACCAATGAGGCTAAAACGGATAAGAAAGTCGCTGGCGGGGAAGCGTTGGAGGACATGATGCTATCGAGGTCTAAAACGGACTCGGCTTCTAAATATGAGAAAGTGACCTCGTCTTCTAACCAGGGTGCCAACACGGATACTTCTTTCGATTACAACAAGTTTAAAAAATGTCTGCTAAAGCCGCCCTTGGGGATCGAACATGGCAAGCCGAGCGACCCTCAAACCCTTCAGCGTCGGGAGAAAGTCAAGGAGGTAAGATGATAAGCAGTCACAGTGTAATACAGTTATCTACACAACAGCTGGGGGATCCCTGTCCTAAGCTGTCAAATCATTGCAGACCAATTGTCACAATATGAAATGCCACTGCAATGTAATACAAGTAATCAACATGTGCAGTAATTACGCATCAAGCTGCCTACGAAAATTGTTTTTTTAATGTGGCCACTGGCCAGAAGGAGGGTTCACTTCCCAATAATATGGAAAAGATGGTCCGAACATGCTCTCTGTGATCTCTGATAAGGTTTTAGGCTAGACATCTTACAGTCACACAGATTGTTAGTGACTATGCAAAATGGAATGTGTCATTGTTAGTGCATAACAATGGTTATAGATATGAGGCGTTGAGGGTAATGAAGGTGATTTTATGGGCTAACACACACACAACACACACACACACACACACACACACACACACACACACACACACACACACACACACACACACACAGCACTGTCTACACACCAACTACTATTATGTTTGCCTAACCAACTTGTTCTGGGCAGACTGCTACAGGACTACCTCCAGGGGTATGGCAGCAGCCTGCTGTTCAGCTCTGTGAAGTTCAGTAATGACTGAGAGTGAGAGCATATGTCTATACTGTACCACACATCCTCACCGACTCAGGGCAGAGGAGACAGGGGAGAGAGCAGAGGAGACGGGAGAGAGCAGAGGAGGCAGGGGCGAGAGCAGAGGAGGCAGGGGCGAGAGCAGAGGAGACAGGGGAGAGAGCAGAGGAGGCAGGGGAGAGAGCAGAGGAGGCAGGGGAGAGAGCAGAGGAGACAGGGGAGAGAGCAGAGGAGACAGGGGAGAGAGCAGAGGAGACAGGGGAGAGAGCAGAGGAGACAGGGGAGAGAGCAGAGGAGACAGGGGAGAGAGCAGAGGCAGGGGAGAGAGCAGAGGAGGCAGGGGAGAGAGCAGAGGAGACAGGGGAGAGAGCAGAGGAGACAGGGGAGAGAGCAGAGGAGACAGGGGAGAGAGCAGAGGAGACAGGGGAGAGAGCAGAGGAGGCAGGGGAGAGAGCAGAGGAGGCAGGGGAGAGAGCAGAGGAGGCAGGGAAGAGAGCAGAGGAGGCAGAGAGCAGAGGAGACAGGGGCGAGAGCATGGGAGAGAGCAGAGGAGGCAGAGAGCAGAGGAGACAGGGGAGAGAGCAGAGGAGGCAGGGGAGAGAGCAGAGGAGGCAGGGGAGAGAGCCGAGGAGACAGGGGAGAGAGCAGAGTAGACAGGGGAGAGAGCCGAGGAGACAGGGGAGAGAGCAGGGGAGAGAGCAGAGGAGGCAGGGGAGAGAGCCGAGGAGGCAGGGGAGAGAGCAGAGGAGGCAGGGGAGAGAGCAGAGGAGACAGGGGAGAGAGCAGAGGAGGCAGGGGAGAGAGCAGAGGAGGCAGGGGAGAGAGCAGAGGAGGCAGGGGAGAGAGCAGAGGAGACAGGGGAGAGAGCCGAGGAGACAGGGGAGAGAGCCGAGGAGACAGGGGAGAGAGCAGGGGAGAGAGCAGAGGAGGCAGGGGAGAGAGCAGAGGAGGCAGGGGAGAGAGCCGAGGAGGCAGGGGAGAGAGCCGAGGAGGCAGGGGAGAGAGCCGAGGAGGCAGGGGAGAGAGCAGAGGAGACAGGGGAGAGAGCAGAGGAGACAGGGGAGAGAGCAGAGGAGGCAGGGGAGAGAGCAGAGGAGACAGGGGAGAGAGCAGAGGAGACAGGGGAGAGAGCAGAGGAGACAGGGGAGAGAGCAGAGGAGACAGGGGAGAGAGCAGAGGAGACAGGGGAGAGAGCAGAGGAGACAGGGGAGAGAGCAGAGGAGGCAGGGGAGAGAGCAGAGGAGGCAGAGAGCAGAGGAGACGGGAGAGAGCATGGGAGAGAGCAGAGGAGGCAGGGGAGAGAGCAGAGGAGACAGGGGAGAGAGCAGAGGAGACAGGGGAGAGAGCAGAGGAGACAGGGGAGAGAGCAGAGGAGACAGGGGAGAGAGCCGAGGAGACAGGGGAGAGAGCAGGGGAGAGAGCAGAGGAGGCAGGGGAGAGAGCCGAGGAGGCAGGGGAGAGAGCCGAGGAGGCAGGGGAGAGAGCCGAGGAGACAGGGGAGAGAGCAGAGGAGACAGGGGAGAGAGCAGAGGAGACAGGGGAGAGAGCAGAGGAGACAGGGGAGAGAGCAGAGGAGACAGGGGAGAGAGCAGAGGAGACAGGGGAGAGAGCAGAGGAGACAGGGGAGAGAGCAGAGGAGACAGGGGAGAGAGCAGAGGAGGCAGGGGAGAGAGCAGGGGAGAAAGCAGAGGAGGCAGGGGAGAGAGCAGAGGAGGCAGGGGAGAGAGCAGAGGAGGCAGGGGAGAGAGCAGGGGAGACAGGGGAGAGAGCAGAGGAGACAGGGGAGAGAGCAGAGGAGGCAGGGGATAGTGTTGGGACAAACAGGCAGTGTCCAGTATGCATGGATGGCTTTGGGACATTGCATGTGACAGGGATGTGGCATGCTGTCATTTCCACTTACTCTGTTGTCACCCTCTCAATGTCCTCACATGCCTCCCTTCTATCTGGTGGTCATGTTGTTAAGTGATAATCAACAGTCCCACACCATTGTCACTAACATTTTGTCCTAGTATTGAATCAGCGGGAAAGTCCACTCTAGTCTAGTGTGTAACCTTGAAAGAAGCACTGAATGAATCACCCCCCCCCCCCAAAAAACTGTGTTTTAGAAAAGCATAGAGGTTAACAACTATCTGGCTGGCTCTAGTGGCTGGCTATCTACAGTATAGCATAGTGCAGGTATCCCCAATTACATTCAGCCGTGGGCCAATTTTTCCTTGAGCTGGTGGTCGCTGGGCCGGAACATAGTTATAAATCATTTGTACACTGCAAATTGACCACAAGAATCCCAAACAGATATAGTGTTTGACAAAACCTTGATTACGTTGGGATACGATCACATACGCCTCTCTATTTCTGCGTGGGAATACTTGGGAACAGATGTCCTGAATTAAAATCACTTTGAGCTTCTGGTGATTTTACGTTATTTTATGTCTGACAGCGGGCCCCCTATTGGGGAACCCTGGAGTGCTATCTGCTCTTGCTGTTCCCAATTGTTACGTGAGATTCCACAGTTTCAGCCCATTTGGCAGAGTTCCAGAACCATCGTCTCTATTGGCGCTTCACATTCCCAATGCCAATCCCACGGGTGTGTCCCAAAATGGCACCCTATTCCCTACACAGTGCACTACTTTTGACCAGAAACCTATGGGCCCCGGTCAAAAGTAGTGCGCTGTGTAGGGAATAGGGTGCCATTCCAGACGCAGCCCGTGCCTGTGGTTTGTCTGACTTCATAGTCATGGAGATTTAAGGACTAACACAAAAAACAACATGCATCCAAACCCTTCTTTTTCCGGTATGATGAAGAATGAGCTGTAGCAAATTATCCCCACCAGCTATATTGTGTTGCTGTCTGACTGTGCTGTGCCGGACATTGCAACAGCAGGGCTGCAAACACTTGATATTCGAGGGGAAAATGACTTGTCAAGGCAGCGAGAGGGTTGCCTTGCGATCTAATGATCAGCCCAAAGCAATGGCTCCGATGTCCCCGCTGAGCTCATGTCGTTCCACATGTGAATGTGCTTCAGTTTCTCAACAAACTGCCGAGGCGATAAGTGGCACCCCCCCCCCCCTGTGTGTGCCAACCGCCAAGACAAGGTGGCACAGGATGGCACAGGAGACAATGGCAGGTAAATGTTCGAGGGCTCTTTCCTGGCCAAAACGGACATGATGCCTCTAAACAAAGCCAATTGTTCAGGTGTGTGTGTGCTTGCGTGCATGCTTCTGTTTGGACAGCCCAGCAAGTCTACCCTCCTTTGCTAGTCCTCATCAGGTGGAAATGGCCTCCATTTGGAAATTCCTCCCTCTGTATTCTTCTAACTATCTGATATTCTGCCTCATTGGGTTCCTGTATGGTTTTGGTGCTGCCTCATTGGGTTCCTGCATGGTTTACTGCTGCCTCATTGGCTCTTGAAGAGCTGATATCAGGGAGGGAGCTATTGGCAGATTACACCAAGTCTGTTCTAGTCATTGCTGAATCAACGGGAAGTTGACCTCTCTTCTCTTTTAAATTGTTAATATCTTCCTTACTTTATCTTCAGACAGGGTTATTAGTCGGTGTGGAGACGCACAGTGTATTTACGGTGGCGGGGGCTGCTGCAGCGGTACATCAGAACAAACACAATCGTCAGAGCAAACAGAACGTGTGACATGAATCGAGGAACACCCGTCTTTTTCTCCCATTCGCGGGGCTGACACACACACACACACACACACACGGACACGGACACACACACACACACACACACACACACACACACACACACACACACACACACACACAGACAGACAGAAGCCTCTTTATATGTCTTATCGTAATGTCTGCACAACACACACACACACATAATGTCTGCACAACACACACACACACACACACACACATAATGTCTGCACAACACACACACCAAACATCAAGCAGCTCCTTAAAAATGTCTCCCTCCCAAAGATTTGCTCTCTGCTCTCTGTGTATTTTTCTAGTGCTGGATGTGTCGGCACAGGCAAATACAGGCAGGGAATGTGCGTTTGCTGAACGTACGACTGCAACGTGAGGACACAGTGTGTGTGTGTATATGTGTGTGTGGTTTGCCTCGGTAAGGGATATTTGTATGGGGACACTGTAACACGGTGAAGGGGATCAGCTTCACTGCTTGCTGTTCAGAGTACTGCAGCGAAGGGACAGACACATTGCAGGCTTTCTGTGGCAGAGAGAGCCTCCCAATGTGGCGATAAGGCTACAGTTCCCCCAGGGCTCTGTGTGTGTGCGTGCGTGCGTGCCCATACTCGTGCATGTGGGTGCGTCTCTCCGCTTGCATGTGTTTTGACCATGTTGGTTGTCATTTGAATAAGATGTTCGGTAATTGCGTTCTGAAGGGTTGCCACAACTGTCGTAACAAACTGAAAATCCAAACACCAGTCCAGCATATAAGCTTCATCTGCTTTGAACAGACTTTCCGGAGATGGCAGATCATTTAAGGCCAAATCAGTTCTCCTTTTCGGAACCAAAACTCAGAGTGAGTACTTTTGAGGGCATTCTTGAAATATTCCCACAACAGTTTGTTCTCTACCAGAGAAACCAGTGGAACATCATGGTGAACCACAGGAAAATTGTACACCATAAAACATATTGTTTTGTTGTCACTCACTTCCAACATCAGTCACCCACCCCCTCAATTCCCCCCAAAGAAACACCGCCAGCCAACTTCTGAAAATATGTTGACTGTCTATCTTATGAAAACCCCCATGAGTTGTGAAAAGGAAATGGGCGACCGGCTGAGTTAGAAGCTCCTGTTAAAAATAGACACTGTGTTCTGCTGCTGTCCTCCAACCAGCTGGGTGCGGCGACCTCCCTCAACCTCCTGTTCCTGTCTCCAGCTAAGGGCCAGGTGCACGAGGGGACTTCACCCTGGGCTGGGAAATTACCGCTTACCGAGCGGGGCCCCCATGCCCCTGTTGGAATACTTTAGAAATCCATCCTTTGTTGTTACCTTCCTTGTTTCCTTCTTCGTTTCCTTTCGTCTTTCCCTGAGGTAAGCACAGGTCTATAATTGATTGGATAGGTATAGCCTAAGCAATGTTACCATCCTATGTTGCTTTCACCAATCCAACCAATCAGATTTGAGATGACTTCAAGGAAGGTTGGAAAGGAAGGATGCGTTTTTTCCTCCCTCCCTGCGGGTCTCTGTGGGGGGTGGAGGAGCGGGAAACGTTTGTGTTTCGTCGCTGGCTCGGTGGAAGAAGTGCAAATGTCAGACGCTGGTGTTTGTTATGTGAGCCCGTTGTTTTCTCTGGCCCGCGCATGTGGAGGAGTCTGCAGCTGAGCCCTTTGGGTATTGGAATATTGCGCAAGTCGATAGCAGCTGAGTGTGATATTACAGACATGTCAATGCAATGCCTACTCTGTTTGTGTAGGCCTATGCACAGACAAAGCAACCGTTCTGTGCCTGAAGCAGAGTACAGGCATGGGGGTTTGATGAGATGTAAGTCGAACAATGTCAGGTGAATGCGCGTCCCCACAGGAAAGAGCCCGGAGAAAACGAGTGAAGCGAGAGAACAGGAGAGGGGAAAGGAAGGATAGCACTGGAGAGGAGCTGTTAGCTTGCATCGTTCTTGCAATCAAGGCAGTCCCCCCACCCCCCTCTGTACAGAGGGCACTAGCCTCAGGGAATGTCTCTGTAGAGGCGTGCTTTTCAAGAGGTATGTGAGTGTGTTTCCCTCTTAAATCACAAGGCCTAGATTACCTTGCCTTTGTGTGTGTGTGTGTGTGTGTATGTGTGTGTGTGTGTGTTGGGAGCCAGGAGGGAAGCTTCCTCTCTGGAAGTAAAATATTATGTTACAGCACATCTTGTATGACTTAGTCTGGTAAAGCAGACCCTAGGGAACAGTGACTAGGGTCTGGTTTCAACGATGGACTCTGCTGGCATAGAGGAACTACGTCACTGCCTAGGTCACTACTTTATCTGCTTGAGTATAATACTACATAGTAGCAAGATGGAGATCATTGAGGTTCTTTTTAATGAGTGCATTTCGCAAGTGGCTAGTTTGCAGCAACTACCTTCACTAAAACCACTGCAAAGGCTTTGACGGCAAAGTTTGATTTCGAATCGCGACGTTCTGGCATGTCTGTCTTGTGATTTGTTGGGAGAGTTGTTTGTTTGAAGATGACCCAACTTGGAACAATTTTTTCCCCCCTTTTCGAAGTTGCCAAAAGAGTCTGCAATTGAAACCAGACCCTAGTCACAGGTTTCTGCCTGGCCTCTCTTCCAGGGAAGGCACTTTGAGGCTGTCATTGGTGCCTCACTGTTTAAGGGAGAGAGTAGCCCACTACTTCATAAACACCAGTGAAGGAGGACGTATTTATTACGCAACTTATTTTCTCTCAATTCAGGGAGATGTTTGTGAGCTTTGAGTGTGTGTGTTGTGGTGTGCGTGTGTGTGTGCGCGTATTGGAGGGGGAATCATTTAGCTCACTTTGGAATTAAAAGGCCTGAGAGTCCAAAAGTCACATGTAGTGGTAGAAAAAAAGGGATTTGCTGACGTGGCTGACTTGACCATTTGACTTTCCACAGATGTGTCGCCAAATTACACAGAAACAGTTTGTTTGTTGTACTTTTCACATGCACCCCTACTTGTTTACCGTAGCCTGTGTGTTGTGTCACTTTCCAGTGGAAGCAACCTGGTCTTACAGTTCGCTCACAGTGTTGGCCTTGTTTTTGGGGCCACAGGAGCACAGAGGGGTACACGGATTTGGGATATTAAATTGCGTTGAAGTCGGCGTAAATGATGTTTTTTGCGTTTTTAGTCATTTAGACCTCTATTTGACTTATTAGACTATTCCTTATTCACATAAAACAACATTGTAATCTCTCTCCCTCTCTCATATCTGTCTCTCCCAGGCCTATGGCTTAGCTCTCTTCCCTCTTCAGGCAGAGACTCGTCCATGTTGCACACTAACGCGGAAAGGACTAAAGAGCACATCTCCCTCCCCTCTGTGTCATTAGCTGCACCCTGTTGCTGCTATCGCTGACATTATTACCATAGACGAGAGAGAGAGAGAGAGAGAGAGAGAGAGATGGGGAGGAAGTGAGACAAAGCAACGAGACAGAGCAAAAGGGAGAGAGAGAAAATTGACGTTTCCCTCTGTGTTGTCAAGGACAGGTTACTGTGTGAGAGGAAAGATGGAGACAGACGGAGTCATACAATACATGGGATTCTGCCTCTGTGTGTGCTCGTACAGTTCAACTGCACATGCTTTCTGACCAGTCAGTTCTCACACAGGTGCCCACGTGCATGCATGAGTGTGTGTGAACAATACCCAGGCCCTGTTTGACATCTCTACTAGGTGCCAAATGAGACTGCTTTCTTTTTGTCTTCATCTTCTCCTCCCTTTCCCTGTAAATGCCAGAAAGAGAAACGAAGAGAGAGGGAGAATGAGTGTAAAGTGGTCCAGTTTTAACCTGCGGCCCCACCCCCAGCTTTTATTCCTGTCTAATTGGTCAGAAACAAGATGTGTGTAAATCTGGCACGTCTCTGAACAGCGCAGGTCAAAGAGGAGTAACTAGGGAGGGCCAGGGTCGCCGGTCCCCATAACTCTATCTCACTTCCTGCTTGTCCTCTTACCATGTCTCTCTCTTTGGGTCTTTAGCTCTGTGCTGCCCCAGATATATATACAGGCACAGCCTTGGCAGCTCTCTACAGTTTTTATATTTAACCTTTATTTAACTAAGCAAGTCGGTTAAGAACAAATTCGTATTTACAATGACGGCCTACACCAGCCAAACCCAGACGACGCTGGGCCAATTGTACACCGCCCTATGGGACTCCCAATCACGGCCAGACGTGATACAGCCTAGATTTGAACCAGGGACTGTAGTGGCGCCTCTTGCACTGAGATGCAGTGCCTTACACCGCTGTGCCACTTGGGAGCCCAGTGGCGCAGCGGCAGTTCTGCTACTACAATGGACAAGGCTAAACTTCTGTTCTCTGATATTTGCAACGGGTCTGCCATCTGTACCATACGTTGTTACCGTAGTAACTCATATTCCAAAAAAATCATTCATCCATACAGCTCAAGCATCTTGCCCAAGGACACACAAAGATGCTTTCACGTCAGAGTGGAAGCTGTATTCCTATTGAATAAGCCTATTCTCTGAGAAACCGGGTCTTTGAGGGAATCAGGTTATAGGGCCTCTAAATGCAGTATGCAGTGCTGTGGGGACAATACTAGCTTCTTAAAGCTACACTGTCTTCTGTCTCGATCTCCAATTCTACATTGTGTGACACTGTTCCGTTAACGAGGAACAAGGAAATGGATAACGCCAGTCCACCCGAGCGTTTCCGGAGCGATTTTCACCTCTGTCAACATTTGTTGGAAATTAGCCCTTTAATTTACTGGCCACTTAGAAGGCCGTTGTGGCCAGATGAGGTTATATTTGTTAATTATAATCACAATTAAGCTCTTAATCAAACAGAGGTAATGTTACTCTACTCATTAGGGACCGTAGCACAGATTCCCCTTTCTTCCATTGAGTTTGCATGATTGGCTCTGGAAAGGCAATTTCCAATTCTCTGCCTGCTGTGTCCGTCGAAAAAGAAAACAAACAAGAAATAAACACCCTCGATAAGCGACTAACAATTGTTTATGCGTGTGTGTGTGTTCGAGCCAGATTGTGGATCATTAATTACACTCTAAGTGTATGTGACAAGGGGCTGAACTTCGGTTCTCTAACATCAATGGAAGGGAAGGAGTATGAGAAACTAACATTTTATTAGCTGGGGTTATTCACAGTGAGGTTTGTATCTGTCCAGGTTTGTGCTCCCGAGTGGCACAGCGGTCTAAGGCACTCCGTGTCAGTGCTAGAGGCGTCACTACAGACACCCTGGTTCAAATCCAGGCTGTATCACAACCGGCCGTGATTGGGTGTCCCATAGCACAGTGCACAATTGGCCCAGAGTCATCCGGGTTTAGCTGGTGTAGGCCGTCATTGTAAATAAGAATTTGTTCTTAACTGACTTGCCTCGTTAAATAAAGGTTAAAAATTATACTCCTACCACTACAACCCCCCTTGGCAATGGCGGTGTCTTCTGGCTTGTTTATCTTGACTGGAGAGAGGAGAGTTTGTTCACGACTGGTCTGCCGTGAACAAACTGGGTGAGAAATGCAGCAGTGAATCACTTCTCATGAAAAAACAAAGTCTTCTGATGCCTTGGAGGCTCAGTGGAGTCAGCTGAGCAGAGCAGTGATATCTGTGAGTAACAGAGAACGACTACAGGGGCGTAGTAGGACTCAGTGTGTAGCTTGTATGTTCAGTGCTGGAGTTGGTTTTCGGAAAGAACCCCAAACCACAAGGCCTCAAGTGTTTATGCAGTTTCGGCAGAAGAGGCAAAGTATGTGGTTGGAAGACCGCTTGTTGTGGAGCAATGAGGAGATTATTAAACTGATTGCATGGAAATTATTACGCCATAGTGTCCAGTTTAGCAAAGAACCACTCTCGACAAAACAACTCCACACACTCTCTGTCGTACCGCTCCAATCCGTGTTGCTCAATCCCCTTCCGTACTTCAGCATGACACGTCATGATGTAAATGATTATGCACGGTTTCATGGTGGCTGTTGTGTCCTTGTGGTTTCATCACCCGTTGCCTGTTTCTGCTGCTGTGTTAAATGAAGAGCCCTGCTGAAAGGCCTTTGCGTTGCAGTGTATGTCACTGACAAGATTGTACTAGAGGAATGTGACGTTTTAAATGAAATACGTTTGCTAATATGGGTGATTGTGAAGGAACAGTCTTGAAGACAGGAAAGGGTGTGTATGTACATATTGTGGTCGTGTGTGAAACAGTTACAACTCATGGCCCTACCCCTTTCTCTCTTGCAAAACCCATACCAACTTTTGAGCTCTCGTATTCAGAACCAGACCAAACACCTGATTGAGCCGTGCAAATGATCTAGTTAGAGTTGCTTCTCTCCTCATTATGAAAACTGCGTCTATCTTCGGGAGCTCTTCTGGCCTGCTGTTTGAGTGGAACTCTGCTGACCTACAGCAAAGCTCTCCCTGAAGATCTGACTCCAGACCAGACTGCAGGATGGCTCATCCCATAGAAATAGAATGACTAGAATAGGAATCCCCTTTCGAGTTAAACGTATGTTGTGGGTGAACAGGCAGACATATTGAGTGTACCAATATGCAGGAAGTACAGTAGGTGGTCGTCATAACTGGTTCTGTACTGACTCAGGCCCAGGCCCACACAGCTGATTCACTGCTAGTCTCATGATGACGGTGCAGATTTGACTTTCAATGATCTATCTATAACGGACTTCACAGTCAAAGCTTTTCTCCATCTGTAACTACAACCCGGATCCACTTTCACCACCTGTCATTTGACTGAGTATTGATTTGGTGTCATGTCTGTAGGTCAGTATCTCTGCCTGCATACTATTATGGCTAACATTGCCTCTAAGTAGTTTAATGCAGTTTTCCAAATAGTTGGTCGTGACACTTTGGTGGTTCGATGGTTTGCCAGTTTGTCTTGCGTCACATTTAAAGACTGGGTTGTGGCAGTAGACATAGTTTGGTTTATTTTGTTAGAGCTGAGGAACATCTCAAAGGCTTTAAGTGGGTCACAGTGCCAAAATGTTTCGCAAACTGCTGGTCTGAGGTATTAGGCTTGATGCCAATCCATAGTTTACAAGCCTGCAGAGCCTCGAGGGTCTGCCGGCTCAGAGAATATGCTAAGTATGAAAACCAATCGCCTGCGGACTGTCTTACATTCAAGTCTTATATGGTCCTTGGGCCTGTCTAGCTTTGACAGATGGAACAATTTGAAGTGTAGGCTACAGGCAAGTGAGAAGCACACATTGTACTGTAATACTATAGAGTCTGCTTGTTTTTTGGCAGAAAATAAAGAGAAAAAGTGAGGGGGGTGGGGGTGGAGTGATACTGTGGCAGGAACTTTGACCTTGTTTTCCCCCAGTTAAACGAGATGGATGGTTGCAATTAATTCGGTGGTGACCATTAGCCAACGAGCCGAGCACAGCACAATCAAGCTTAAAGTGCCAGGGAGGGAGGGAGTAGAGAGAGAGAGAGAGAAAGAGGGAGAGATAATGATGAAGAGAGGGAGAGAGAGTAGAGAGCTGGCACTTGAGAGAGGGGGAAAGAGGAAGAGAAGAACAGGGAGTGAGTAAAGAGAGACGAAGGAGAGAATTTTCACATGCACACTCTCCCTCTCTCTCTGGATCGAGTCTGGGAGTCTTGGAGGCTGGGAATATATCAGAAGGCATTGGCTTCAATAACAGTGATTCTGTCCGTCTCAGTTGGGGTCAGCAGTGGCCCAGTCTGGAGCCGTTAAAGGCTGTTTACCCTGGGGGAGTCTGAGGAATGCTTCCTTCACAGGGGGTCGGCTGGCTGTTGAAGCAATGAGATTCCAGGTACTAGATCCAAAGCGATGGTATTTTCAACCATTGTCACGCCAGGTCACTTAGTGGTGATTCTGACATCCACACTGCCCTCAACCTTTCTGACTGTAAATGGTTGAGGAAGATTGCACTGTGTGTGCGTGTATAGGAAAGTCTGGCATGACTGAGCTAGACTTATGGACAATACTGAAACAGCTGCTTTCCAGATACATAAAAAGTATTGCACGTTTGTGCAGTAAATCTTCATAGTCTTAATATTCTCTGATACAGTTGAAATGGCATGCTGCTCTCACATAAGACACAAGCTGTAAATGATGTCTTTCATATTCCATTAGACCCCAGAATCTCACTGTCAGACTCTCCCTCTTGCAGATGTAATTCAATCAGACGAGGAGATCTTTTCAAAGGAACGGAAGACAGGGAAAAGGACAAAGGAGAATGATAAAATAATCCGTGTTCGATTAGAGTCAGAGTTAGATTAGGAAATGGACATTCTGGTCACTCTGAACATATCCAGGTGTCAGAAATGAACAGTATCGTGACAGATGGAGTTTGAATGTGTGTGGCAGGAACGTTCTTTGTGTCAGTAGAATGGGAACTACAGCGTGTATTTCTTCTAACCCTATGGCCTCTCCATGCCCCAACTAACGCACCCTTCCAACATACTGTCAGTTAATAACAGCAAGGGCTCAGCCCTAAGTTTCTCGCTCCTAAGAGACTGTGTTTGTGTGTGTGCGTGCATATGTGTATGTTAGTGTGTGACGCCAGCTCCCAATGGGTACACAGAGCTGCCCGCCGCCTATAACTTTCCCTCCACTTTTTTGATTTGCTATTGGTGTTTCTGTTTCTGTGCTTTACTCTGTGTTCCCAACGCGGTCTCAGGGCAGTTCATATGATTCTGTAGGTAAACCTGTGGCACTCCATTTAGTATGATATGCTACGTTACGTTAGGTTACATTCTGAATGGGATAGTGGTCGAACATTAGAATAAATATTAGGCTGACATAACTTATCATGCTTCTTGGAGAAATGATAGTATTGCACGTCTTTATCTGAGACCAGGTTGCTCGTTGCGCCGTACCAATAAAAGAGAATTATGGGGAGAACTTGAAGGTTAGTTGATGAAGGTTAGTTGAATTTACGTAGCAGGTTAGGTGAATTGGGTTAAGTTTAGAATAAGTTTTAGCTAAAATGCTACAGTTGTCCCCGACGGGACTCAAACATACAACCTTTGGATTGCTAGACTGTCTTGGATTACGCCCACCAATCCTCTCTGACCAACCTCCGTACTATAGTTCCTGTCTCAAGTAACTATACCATAATTAGGTATCATACGTCTTGGAGGTGCTAAGAAATACGTCAAGTATATTGCGTATGGCTCTGAGGCCAGGCTGGTGTTCCAAACTAAACTAAACTGAGAGTATTATTTAAAAGTTCCAAAGACACACCAGAGACTGAGCCAGACCAGAGTAAGATCAATGGTCATTTTAATGAGTTTTATCTCCCTCTTTCTCTTCTTCCCTCCTCTCTCAGTGTGTGGGCTCCTGTTTGTGCTTGAGTCTCTGTGTGGGAGCGTTTGTCTATTAGCATTTGAATTATTTGAGTAAAAAAAGTATGGATTGGTACAGAAAGTTGGCGACGGGGGGGATTTGTTGTGGAAGTGTGATACGGAGAGAAAATAAATAGAGTCCATTTAATTTGAAAGCTTTCTATTTTCTTCGCTGTCGAGATTAGTACTATTTATTGTCCCGGCTAGCGGCGTATTGCATGGCTAGGTTTCAATAATTATGGTTAACAGTGTTATCATGTCACATTCTTGGCCGCAGCCGTGCATTTACTGTAATGCATTGTCTCGTTGCGCTGGTCCATTTCCAAAAAGAGTTCCATCTTAAGGGAGCCTGGGATGGGGAAACATATTTGCGCAACGCATGGTATTTACAGAGGCCTGCAGGTGGGGGGAGTGTATGTGTGTGTTTGTGTGTGGTGCTGCATTATTTTGCAACTCTGTCTCTCTAATAACCTGAGCACCGTTGGGTTTCTGAGTAAACGTCTAAACCAGAAATAGCACGGTCATCACACACTGCAGGGGTTGTGACTGAAGGCCTTATTTATTTTTTGGAGGGAAAATGCAAACACTAACGGAGCATAAAACCCTCAACCAACACAAACCCATTGCCATCGTTAAGCATAGGGTGCCACGAAGATGTCACGATGACAAGATTATCAGTGTAGTTGTTGCCATGGTGAAGGATGGCTCTGTCATGTCTGTGTGAAATGGTGTCTTTAAGGAGTGTCATTATCCCCTAGGTTATCTCATCAGCTGGCTCAATCCCATCAGCCTCTCTGCTTCTACCTGACAGAATGTGCACCGTTTGTAATTGGCCAATTTTACAGAGCTGTCCAACTAAGTGACCCTCTTCTCAGAAACTTCTGTAGGGAATAACTTGCAGCAACTTTGAAAAACGTCATCCAACAATGTTTTGGTAGCTTGTACTTGGCTATAGCGTCTATTACCATAGAATAAGAGGATGTATACTGAGAATGCACACTTCATACGGTGTGTGTGTGTGTGTGTGTGTGCGTGCGTGCGTGCGTGCGTGCTTGCGTTCGTCAAATGTCTACACAGTATGTTCACCCAGAATGTACAGTACTGTGTGTACAGTCAGACGGGGTCTCATTCTCTCTGGAGGTTTAGAGATTCATCTTCCCCTCCCTGTGCCAGCGGCTCCTCTGACTTCATTTGCTCTGTGAACTCATGAATAATTCATAGTGAGTGTGAGTAAAGCGGAGAGGTCTGGCTTTAGGCCACGTCTTCCTCTCCTCCTCCACCCCTCCATCCTTGTGCATCTCTCCCATCCTTGTACATCTCTCCCATCCTTGTGCATCTCTCCCATCCTTGTACATCTCTCCTTTTGTCCCTTTACTGCTAAGTTGTCATTTCCCCTTCCTCTCTCCCTACCTCCTGGGAAGTGGTGGGAAAAGTACCCAACTATCATACTTGAGTTAAAGTAAAGATACCTTAATAGAAAATGACTCAAGTAAAAGTCACCCAGTAAAATTCGACTTGAGTAAAAGTATACAAGTATTTTGGTTTAAAACTTAAGTATCAAAAGTAAAAGTATAATACTTTCAAATTCCTTATATTAAGCAAACCAGATGGCACCATTTTTTATATTTATTTTTATTTACGGAAAGCTATGGGCACACTCCGTCATTCAGACATCATTTACAAACGAAGCAGGTGTGTTTAGTGAGTCCGCCAGATCAGAGGCAGTAGGGATGAACGGGGATGTTCGGTTGATAAGTGCATGAATTGGACTGTTTTCCTGTCCTGCTAAGCATTCAAAAAGTAACAAGTACTTTTGGGTGTCAAGGAAGCTGTATGGAGTAAAAAGTACAACATTTTCTTAAGGAATGTAGTGAAGTAAAAGTAAAAGTAGTCAAACATATAAATTGTAAAGTATAGATACCCCAAAAAACGACTTAAGTAGTACTTTAAAGTATTTTTCCTTAAGTACTTTACACCACTGCCGCTGGGACAGCTTGCTGTTCAGACTACCTGAGTGTAGTGGATGTACCAGCTCCCAGAGCACTGACAGAGTCACTACTTTGCCTTTGAAGGAATGAGAGAGGGATGAGATTCTCTCTTCTTGCACTTCTGCCTTCTCACAGCACTACCCGATGAAACACACGTACGCAAACACACGCGCACACACCTAGAGGGACTCACTATAATCGTTGTGATAATCAATGCAGTGCCCTCTCTCATAACTGCTCTTTCTACCAAGTCAATTCCTGCTGCTGCTGATGATGATGACACGGGCTATGATTATAGCAGGCTGTTCTGATCTTTCACATTTACAGGAGATGACGGGATAGCCTCGCTTGGTGTACGCCTCAGGGCC